>NW_027195361.1:152500-190000 GCF_038502225.1 Cherax quadricarinatus
TCCATTCCTCTAAATGACCAAACCACCCCAAAAACCCCCCTCCAGCCTTCTCCCAATTTTCCCCACCCGGGGAAATTTTTTGCATAATATTTACACCACACATTGTCCTTTTGCCAGGGCATCTCCAAGTTTTCCCAAATGCCCCCCCTCTGCATTCACAACCCAAGCTTCACACCCATATAAGAGTGTTGGTACTACTATACTTTCATACATTCCCCGCTTTGCCTCCATAGATAACGTTTTTTGTCTCCCACATATACCCCAGTGCACCACTCCACCTTTTTTCCCTTTATCAATTCTATGATTAACCCTTATCCCAAAATCCATCCGCCCCAACCGCCCAAATCCCAAATCTGAAAGCATTCACTTCTTTCTACCCCCTCTTCCCTAATTGATATCCAATTTTTTTTTTATCTAAACCCTTTGATACCCTCATCACCCCATTTTTTCTATGTTCACTTTCAACTTTCTACCTTTGGGGACATGCTCCCAAAACTCAAAAAACTAACCTTTCGAATTTTCTTTAGGGAAATTTTTCCCTAAACACAGTTTTATCAGCAAAAACAACTTTTAAAATTCCCATTTTTTTATTTGATACCCCATAATTTTAAACCCACCCCCCTCCCGAACACCCTAGCATTTACCTTTTTTCAACCCCATCTATAAATATATTAAACAACCATGGTGACATTACACATCCCTGTCTAAGACCCCCTTTTTCCGGGAAGTAGTCTCCTCTTCACACCCCTAACCTGAGCCTCACTATCCTCATAAAAAATCTTTTTCAGCGTTTAGAACTTTCCATCTATTCCATATACTCGCAACATCTGCCACATTGCTCCCCCTATCCACTATATCATATGGCCCCTTTTTTAAATCCATAAAAAGCAATAAAAACTTCCCTACCCATCTAAATACCCTTTACATATATGCTTCCAAAAGTAAACACTTGATCTACACATCCCCTACCCACTTGAAACCTCCTTGCTCATCCACAATCCTACATTCTGTCTTACCTCTAATTCTTTCAATAATAACCCCACCGTACACTTTTCCTGGTATACTCAGTAAACTTATTCCTCTATAATTTTCAATCCCTTTTGTCCCCCCTTTCCTTTTTTTATAAAGGGACTATAAAGCTCTCCACCAATCCCTTTTGGGACCTTCCCCTTTCATACATTTATTAAAAAAAAAATACCAAACCACTACAACACCATATCCCCCTGCTTTTAAAAAATTTCTGTCATGATCCCGCCGTTCCAGCTGCTTTACCCCCCCATTTACCCCAATGTTTACGCAAACCCCCCACACTCACTTCCTGTTTTTTCTTACCCTTAAAAAAATGGTATACCTCCCCGGCCAGTGCATGAAATTACAGCCAATTTTTCGTCGACATTTAAAAGTTCCTCAAAAAATTCTCACGATCTACCCAAAAACCCCCATTCCCCAAAATACTAACTCCCTACTTTTATTTAATTTACAAATCCATTTGTTTCTAGGTTTTTTAAATTGTTTAACTCCCCCCCAAAAATCTTTTTTTTATTTTCATTAAAAATTTTTTGAAGGCCTTCCCACTTTATCTGCCTCCTTTTTCACTTTCACCATTCTCATTACTTTTTTTTTTACCCACTGATAATTCTTTCTTATAACACTTTTGCTTTGTAAAAACCCCCCTCATAAGCCAACTTTTTCTTTATCACACCCTTTTCTTCATCATTCAACCAATCACCCTTTTTCCTCCTGCACCCACCCCCTTTTATAACCACAAAAATTTGGCTCACATTCTAATACCGCATTTTTTTAAATATTCCAACACTTCAACCCCCCCCTGCTCATACTTTTGACCCCGTCCACCTTTCCCGCCAATAGTTTCCAATTCACCCGAACTTTCCTGACTTTTGTTTTTACACTTTTGCCCCCCCCTCTTTTTGTTGTTGTCATTTTTCCCCTTTTCCCCTCTAATTTTCCTAACTGTAGCTAAGGAAATAATGATCCGATTTTAAGTTGCCCTCTATAAACGGGGTACATCCTGGAGCCTACCCCTCAACCTTTTTTTCCACCAAACATAATATAACAAACTACTTTCATTAATGCTATAAAAACTTTGATATCTATTTATTCTTTTTCTTCATAAAAAAATGTATTACTTATTACCAAACCTCTTCACACAGCTCAATTTAAAAGGGCCCCCCTTTTCATTTACCCCCCGGCACCCCAAATTTACCCCTACTCCCCCACAACATTTTTTGCCCACATTATGTATATTTTTTTATATATTACACACTGGGCCCGGGTTCCGTGCAGGGGGTGGCCTGAAAAAAAAACTTTCAACCCTCACCATCCCTCACGTCTTGCAGAAGGGGGTTTTTTCAAAACAGTTTTTAAACTCCAACAATTAAAACCCCCCCTTTAGAGTGCAGGCACTGATTCCCATCTCCAGGACTCGGGCCGGGCCCGCCGGGTTTCCCCGAATTCCTTCATAAAAGTTCCTTTTCCCCACACCCAAAAGCACGTCAAGTATTAAAAACTGGGGTTTTTTTCCCTTCACTCATATCAAAACACGCTCACGCATGCCCCTGGAAGTCCAAAACCCCCTTTCACACAAAACCCTTTTTTACCCCCCCCCTCCAACCCCCCCCCACCTTCCTTCCATTACAGGCTGATACACTTTAAATTTTCCTTGTTTCACCCATTCTCTACAGCCCGAACCACCCCCAACAACCCTTCCTCAGCCTTCTGGGCAAGAGTTTTGGCAATCTCGCACCCCCCTCCTCCTAACTTCCAAACTACGAATTCCCCTGCATTATATTCACAACCCCACATTGGGCCCCCAGGCGACATCTCCACTGCCTCCAGCCTTTTCCCCCGCTAAAAAAATTTATCACCCATGCTTTACAACAAAAAGAGCTTTTAAAACTATACTAGGGAAAAAAATGGAAAAATACCGACACAATGGAAATTTTAAAAAACATATGCAGTATAATGTGATCCTTTTTTAGTTTCGTTCGCCCACATTTTCCCTGGACTTGTTTTCAGAGGGCAAAGGGCAATGTTTAATGTTTCACTGAGACCCACATAAAGGATCACTTGGGCAAAGAAATATGGATCCCCGGTTACAACCTATACAGATGTGACAGGGGTGAACAGGAAAAGGGGGTTGGCCTGTCATTGCAGAGTCACTTGTTTGCACAGAATCTAAATGCCCCAATTGATGTAGTGGAAGTTTTAGCAGTAAAGGTCGAGAACCAAAACCAGTCATTGTGGTAGTTCAAGCCTCCGGATGCAACACATCCCAGTTCCCAGGAACAAAACGAAAATTGAAACCCCTGTCTGGGAAAACTTCCAGCTCCTGCACCCAACATCTTGCTCCTGGGGTTTCAACTTTAAAGGGAACCCCCAAAAAGGAGGAATATAGCAAAAATATTGTTTCAGTAACAAACCCCGGGGGCAGCTCTGATGGAAAAATCACATCACACGAGCTTTTTAATTTTCTGCACAAAATTCAATTTAAACCAGCAAAAATAGGGGGCCTGGGCTGGAAACACTGGACCCCATCTTCACTAACAATGATGATCTGATAAGAAATTTTTCACCAATCAAAAAAAATATACTCAGACCAAAAATAATTTAGGTTCAGACATTTTATGGGGGAGCCCCGGAATGACAAAAATGAGACTAGTCACGAGGAGCATTCACCAAATTCAACTTCAATAAAAAAACATAAGGGGGCCAAGTAACCAACCCAACCGATATAAGCTGGGAAGATATACTACAAAACAGACCCCAACGTATGCCTAGAAAAGATTAACTTGGGGGCACTCCGATGTATGCACAAGGCTTATTCCTCTAAGAAAAGGAGGAGGAATTTAAAAGAAAAAAGGGGCCCTTTACAGGCGAGGAAAAAAAATAACAGAGCCTAAAAGAGGTCAATATATCTGAAATGCGAAGGGGGACACTGGTCAGAGAAAAGCAAGCATCGAACCGAAAGGAATCTTATAGAGCCCGGGAAACGCGGAAGAACTAAAAAACCATAAAAAGAAATCGAAAGAAACCCAAAGTATTTCTTCTCCTATGCCAAATCAAAGTCGGGGGAACAAATTCAGATTGGGGGCCCCACAAACAAGATGGGTCCTACACAGATGACAGCAAGGAAACGAGGAACTACCCCGGGCCCAATATGACTCAGTTTTAAAACCCAACCAGACTGAGAGCAAGGGTCAAAAAGGGAATTTTTTTAAAAGCGGAAACTTTGGGTTAAACAAGCCTATCCGATGTTTTCCTTTACGCCAAAAAGACTTGAACAAGGATAATGAATGCCCCCTGCACCTTTTGCCCCAGGGCCAGACTCATGGAACCCGTGTTCATCAAGAATTCCCAAAAGCCCCCATCACGGTTTTTTCCATCCCATGGAGAGGGGGCAGGGGCACAGGGGTCAGTCCCACAAAAATTTTTAAAAAAAAGACATAGCCCCACTCCACAAAGGGGGAAAAAGCAAAGAAAGAATACAGACCGATAGGCACTAACATCCCATATCAAAAAAATCTTTGGTCCTAAGAAGAAGATCACCACCATCTAAAAACCCCATCAGCACAACCCAGGCAACATGGGTTTAAAACAGGTCGCCCCTGTCTTCCCAATATTGATCACTAGACAAGGTCCAAATGCACTAGAAGAAAAAGAATGCAGATGAAAACAGATTTAAAAAAGTTCGACAAGGGACAGGGTTTTTAAAGGAAAAATGGGGGCTAAAGGAAAAACAGGAAAAGTCGGTCGATGGATCTAAAAATTTTCCCTCACTAACAGAAAAAGAGAGAGTCGTAAAAGGAAAGTCCGAGGCAGAGGTGAAAAGCTTGTCCCACAAGGCACAGTACTGCTCCCATCTTTTTCTCATCCTCATATCCGAATAGACAAGGATGCGCCACAGCACGTGTTTTCCCTTTTCAGATGACACCGAATCTGCATGAAGTGTCTTCCATTGCAGAACTGAAAGGCCCTCCAGGAGGACATCAACCAATCTTTCAGGGGGCTGCAGAAAAAAATGAAGTTCAACGTTGAAAAATTTTCACCATTTATGGTAAACACGGGGAAAATTTAAATTTCATCAGAGTAAAAAAACAAATTCTGGCCACAAAAAGAGGAAACACCAACGCGCCCGGGGAAAATTGCGGAGGATCTCCCCTTTCGGGACCAAATTATATCAATTGCATTCTGAAAATGACAGAATGGATAATGAACCTTCAAAAATAGGGGGGCTGCCCCTGATGAACTCTTGGGCACTTGTTCATTAGGCTAAAATTTTTTAAATAACAGCAACCCTTTTAAGGCAGGTGAAATTGCACCAGAAAATGTACAGAGAACCTTTAGGGGGCATAAGAGATAAACACCCAAACGGAGCGTTTGAGGTTTCTAACCCATTCCCCGGAACGCAGGGGGAGAGATACAAAATATACACCTGAAACCTAGAGGGGCTAGACCGAACTTGCAAAAGAAAAAACCCCATACAAAAGAAAATTTGGGAGAGATGCAACATCCCCAATGAAAAGGGGTTTTCAGCACGTTAAGAGACCACAATGGCAGCCAGAGAGGTCAACTGCCTCCCAGCATCTAAGGAACCCCCAGACCCCGGCAGTCTTGCGGCACTGACAAGCACCAAAGTGGGTTTCCCGACCAGCCGGGGTGTGGTCTTGTTGGTTTTGGGGCAGCCAGAGCAACAGCCCGGGGTTGATCAGGCCTGATCCCCCAGGAGGCCTGGTCACAGACCCCCAGGGGGGGTTGGGCCCCCGAACTCTCCAGGTAAACCCAGGAAACACAGTGGGCTTTTTTTTGCACAAACTTCCAAACTATACTCAATTCCCTTTGCTCCAAGGACAAAGCTTTTTTTTACAGACTCCCGGCACTACTCACCCTTTTCCCCCATCAACTTTATGATTCACCCATCCTTCATAGACCCATCCGTTTACGCCCATCCCAAATACCTGAAAAAACATTCACCCCCTTTCCCTTCCCCTCCTTCCAATCGATATTTAATCTTTCACCACCAACCTTTTTTTTATCCATAACCTTTCTTTTCCCGATTCACTTTCAATTTTCTTCTTTTACTACCCTACCAAATTTCATCCATAAACCCCCGAACTTCTTTTCAGAACCCTCCAAGAGCACAGGGGGTCACGAAAAAGAGAAACCGGAAACTCACACTTTATGTGTGATTTTTTTATTTTTTAAACCCTCCACGCCTTTTGCCAAGCCCCTCGCATTTACTTCTCTTAAACCCCCATCTATAAAAAATTAAAACAACCACGCGAATCAAAACCCCTTTGTTAAGGTCTATTTTTACTGGGGAATAATTTCCTTTCCTCAAACCTAATTTTGAGCCTCATTTACCCTCGAAAAAACTCTTCACTGCTTTCAGAACTAAATTTCCCATCCCATCCCCTAAAAATCTGCCACTTTGCCCCATCCACCCTGTCATACCCCTTTTTCCAAATCCATAAATCCCAAAAAAAAACCCTTTTGGGGCCTTATTTTAAAGGGCTGTCTACTTATATTTTTCCCACTGTACACACCTGGTCCACCCCTCCATCCCTTTTCCTAAAGCCTCCTTGTTCATCTGCTATCCTATTCTCCGTCTTACTTTAATTTTTTCCAATAAAACTCCCCTTTTACATTTTACCAGGCATACCAACAGACTTATCCCCCATAATTTTTAAATCCCCCTTTTGCCCCCTTTCCCTTTTTATACAAAGGAACTATCCCCTCTGCCAACCCCTTTGGGATTTTTACCCTTTTCCATACCTTTTAAAAAATTGCCCCAAATAACTAAAACTATATCCCCACCTGTTTTTAACATTTTATCTTTATCCCATCAATCGCAGCTGCCTTCCCCCTTCATTTTACCTCCCGCCTCACAAAAAATTTCCCCCAAACCAAAACCCGGCCCCCTTCCTCCCCCTTACAAGATTTTATTCCTTCCCCTATACATGAAATCACAGTTTCCCCCTTATCTTCACCAACATTTTAAAAAATTCCCCTCAAAATTTTCCCTCCATCTTCCCAGAACCTCTAACTCCCTTTTAAATAACTCTCCTCTCCTATTTTTAACTAAATTCCAATTGTTCTCTGGTTTCCCCTTTAACTTGTTAATCTTTTTTCCAAAACTTTTTTTTTTATTTTCAAAAAAAAAGGTTGGATAAATCTCCCCCACTTTTCTCATTTCCCTTTTTTAACATTCCTTCACCACTCTCTTAACCCTTTTTTTCTCCAAAACTTTCCCCCTTTTTGCATCACTTTTTCTATTTTAAAAAAATTTTATATGCAAATTTTTTTCCCCTTTACTACCTTTTTTACATCATCTTTCCAACCAATCCCCTTTTTCCCTCCCACCCCACTTTCCTGTCACCAAAAAATTTCCCGCGAACCCCTTTTAACACTATATTTTTAAACCACCCAACCCCCTTCGACCCCATTGCCGATGCTCCCATTAGCCCATCTATCCCCCCCAATAGTTGATTATTTTTTCCCCCTAACTGCCTCCCTTAAAAGAAAAACCCCTTCCCCTCTTTTTTCCCCGGGATGTTCCATTCTTTGTATCTCATCTCCCTTTTTAATTTTCAGGTGAAAAAATTAAAAGGGACTGATGTATCTTTTCCTTTTTATAAACATGTCATCCTGAAGTCTATTTTCCAGTTTTTTATTATTTAAAATAACCCAAACAAACTTCCCATTTCCCACATCATATTTTGGGATACTTATTTTTTATCTTTTTTTTAAAATTTTAACCCCATAACTAAACCCTTTTCATAAAAGTTCAATAAAAGGGGGCTCCCATTATTTTTTACACCTGGCCCCCCAAACTTCCCTTTACCACACCCTTTTAAAAATTTTCCCTCCTATTTTTAGCATTCAGGTCCTCCAAAATTACCCCCTTCACTTTTAAAAGGGTCTTCAATATTCACTTAACATCTCCCCAAACCTCTTTTTTTTTAATTCCTCTTTCCAAGTGCTTTTAAGTTTATTATGCCCCTTTTTTTTTATCCAACCTTATTTTAATCAAAATAATCCTAATTCATACATTCATATTTCCTTTTCTTTTCCTTCCATAACTGATCCCCAAATTTTTTCCCCCTTTTTCCCTTTAGCTCTAACTTTTTCCTAAAAGAAAAAAACTTTATATATATATAATATTATATAAATATATATATAAAAGAGTATATATATATATATATATATATATATATAATAATATATATATATATATAATAAAATATATATATATAATATATTATTATATATATATATGGGAAAATATATATATATATATATATAAAATATATATATATATATATATATATATATATATTTTATATGCATGTGGTGTCTGTAAAGTGTGACCAAAGTGAAATGGAGTAGCAAGATATCCCCCCTTTTTCAGCGTGTTTATGAGACAAAAAAAGACACCAAAAACAGATATCACAACATGCAAAACAACCACTGTAAAAATTTTTAAATTTTCAAGTGCCTTCTTTTAAATTAAAGGAACTGATAAAAACAGGGCATGAATTTAATATATATATATATATATATAAGGGGAATATATATATATATATATATATATATATATATATATATATATATATATATTATTTATAAATGAGTGGGAAAATTGATCAATAAACGATTGGCATTGATAATAAAAACCTTTTTGGTCCCCCAAGGGGGGAAACCCATGTTTTTAAAACCCCAAAATTCCCCAAAGGTAAAAATTCCAGGGGAAGGATCATGTTTTTCTGCCCCCCCATGGGGGAGCCCAAAAGGGGCAGGGGTTCGAGCCCTTTTTAATGAGTGTTTTTATTGAAATATATATATATATATATATATATATATATATATATATATATATATATATATATAAAAATTTTTAAAATATATTTAAGATAAAGAAAACAGGTGAAAGAATTTTAAAAACCCAAGTGTTTTGCCCACTCACATAAAGAAAAACAGTAATCCAAAAAGGTGGCACAAAAGGTTTAGATAAACCCACCATCACATCCCACAGCAAAGAAAAACCCCCGATGAAAGACCCATAAGAAAGAGAATTCGCAGCAGGCCCATAAAGAAACCAGACAGATTTTCAGGCAAAAACAAAAATTTTTCCCCAAAGTTAAATTTTAAATTATTTGTCGAAGGGAAAAAATTTCCCTTTTCCAAATTTCTTTTAATTATAAAGGGACCCAATTTTATATAAACCAAAGGAAAGATTCATATTTTTTTCAAAACTTTTTTAAAAAAGTTTTTATTATTTTAAACCTTTGGATTAGCCAAAGGCTTCTTTCAATTTTTAAAATCGGGGAAAGGTTAAAATTTCTTTAAATTTTAAATAACTTAATTTTTGCCCAGTTCTAATGTTGCATTTATGTTGTTTTTTTCTTGGTTTTTCAGTTTGATTGTAATAAATTTATTAAAATTTAAAGGAATTTTTAAGAGAAAAATCACAAAGGGGGGAATTTCCCTTTTTTATCAAAATTTTTTTTGGTCAAGTTTTTTAAAAAAACCCTTATTTTTAAAAGGCTTTTTTTAAAAAATAGTTAAACAAATCCCAAGTTTTCTTTGGGGAAAATCAAATATTTTTAGTTAAAAACTTTGCCCCTTTGGATTTTTGGTTTTTTGGCAATTTTAAAAGATTTACCAATTGGTTTTTTTTGGGTTTTTTCCAGATAAAGTTTTTTTCAAAATTTTTAATTTTTTTCACCATTAACTCGGGATAAAGAAATACGAAAAGTTCTAAAAACATTTATTAAAAAAAACAGACTTTTTAACCCTCTATCTTAATGTAACATAATATTTTTACATGGGAACAGTTATTTGAGGTTTTCAAAATTTTTAAATTTTTGGATTTATTACCCTTAATAATTAAAACATCTAGAAAGTTCCTGTTGAGGGTTTTATTGTTTTTTATCTGAAGAATTTGTTAATTATGATTTACCATTGAAAAGGTTCCATTATCATTAAACTTATTAAACTTTTTGTTGATGCAAAAAATTTTATTTAATGATTAAAATTTTAACCAAAATTTGGATGGCAATGGGGAAATTCCCCTTTTACCTTTCTTTAAACCTTTTTCATGGAATTTATTGAAACAAGGTTTCTTAACACAACCTCCCTAACAAACTAAAAGGTTCAGATATGTTAGATATTTTGTGTCTTATGCCCAAAAAATTGATATACACCATTTCCCGTTAAATTAAATAGCTTAGCCAATTCTATAACTTATTACTGTTGGGGTTTGAAAAATAACCTTTTTTCCCTTTTTTAGATGTTTTTTAATTATTAATGGTAATAAGGGAAATTTAAATTTTAACATTTACAGAAAAAACCCACAAAAAAACTGTTCCTAATGTCCACTATTATTTTTTCAAATCAAGATAGAGCTAAAATTTTTTTCATGAATGTTTTTAATTTTTGGGATTTGTAGTCAAAAAGTTTTTAGATGAAGGAAAATCCAAAAAATTTTTTAAAAAAGCTAACGATCAGAAAAAACCCCAAAAAAACGCAATTGATAAATCTTTTTTAAAAATTGGTTTGAAATATTTTTTTCAATCCAAAAAAGAAAACCAACCCCTTTTTAGCTAAAAAATTTTGGGTTTCCCCCACCATGAAAATTTTCTGATATGTCAACTTTCTTTAAAACTTTTTAAATCAAAGTTGTTTTAAAAATCTTGATACAGTAAAAAAACTTTTGATAAAGAATTTCCCCAAAAGTTTATGGGTGTGTCTATAAAGATTCCTTTAAAAATTTGGGGATGTTTTTTTAATGTTTTAAACTGGGTAAAACCCGAACTAAGATTAAAAAACATAAATATAAAAACGAACAAGAATTCCCAAAGCCTGTTTATTCAAGGAGAAAACCATCCAATTTATTTTCAAAAAAAGGGGAAAGTTGTATCAAGAAAATCCATTTGGGCGACAGGAATATAATTGAGTTTTGTTTCATAAAAAACAGTTTTGAAAATAATATGAATATTTTCCTTTTGGGTTTTTATAAATTTTACCATTTATAATTAATAGAATTTGGGGAAAAATTTTAATACCCTTGGGCAAATAATAAATCTTAATTCTTGGGAGAATATTAGGGGTTTCTTTAAGGGGGCCCGCCCTTTTTAACCGCGGGGCCCCTGCAGGTTTTCTTTTTACGATTCACACGCCGGGTTGCTTTATTGGGGTGATGGTGAGGTGGGTTTAGACCCTTTTTGTGCCTTCCTTTGAACTTCTTTTTTTGTTCCTTTATAGGGAGTTTTTCCAAAAGGCTGGGGAAATTTTATTATTCTTTCCCGGGTTTTTTTTTTTTATTAATTTATATATATATATATATATATATATATATATATATATATATATATATATATATATACAGTAGGCATATATTGGGAAAAAGAACTGAGGTTCAAACAAAATGCTCTGTTGATGCCTTTGGGCTTAGTTTTTTTTTTACTGGGAAGATTTCTGAACTTTAAGTGCCCAAGTCACCTGTAAAATACTAAAAAAATTCCCTGCCATATGTAGTGCATCAAAGTGGTTGCCTCAAGAACTTGGGGAAAAACTTACACAAAAAAGAATTAAAAATATCCTCTTATTTTTCCAACAAAAAAAATTTTTTTTTCTGAATACATATAAAGGTACAGTCAACAACATTTGGACATTAAGAAAAAGAAAAAAAATTTCATCACCCCCAAAGGGTTTTGAAATAACACCCCATTTAGTAATATCAACACAACTCAAAAGATAAACACACACCCACGTGAGCATCACAACCTCATGTAAGTACATCAGTGCCTCATGAGTACATCAAAACCTCACATGAGTACATCACATACCTCACATAGGCATATCACAATCTCACATGAGTAATTGACACATCACATGAATTATCAAAACCCCAAATGAGCATTATATACCACATTAGTACATTTTTCACCAAAAACCAAATTTTTTTTGAGAAAAAAATTACACAAAACCCCCAAAGAGCCCCATTCCAAAAACACACCTCACATGAAAAAAAATTTTCCCTCAAAAAAAACAAAAAAATACCTCAAATTTAGTACATTCCCCCACATCTCCCCCAAAAAATTTTTTCATCCCCCCACACCTCAACATTAATGGGTTTTATAAACAACACCCTTAACATTAAAAAATACATCAACCACCCACATGGAACATCAAACCCCCAAAATTGGGGAAATAAAAAACAAAAAACCCCCCAAAACCCTGAGTAACCAAAAATTAAAACAAACCCCACATGGATAACATCACACACCCACATGGAATTACATCACACAAACCCACATGGATACATCACACACCACACATGGGTACATCACACACCACACATGGATACATCCCCCCACCACCACAAAAATGGATACATCACACAAACACATGGGAAAACCCTACACCCACATGGATAATCACACACCCACAAAATGGATAAAAAATCACACACCCACACATGGATAACATCCCCAAAACACCACCCCAAAAGGAAAACATCACACACCCACATGGATACATCACACACCACACATGAAAACATCAACACCACATGGATAATCACACACCAACCCTGGAAAATACAAAACACACCACCCCACTGAAAACATCACACACCACACATGGATAACATCCCCCAAAACCACACCCCGGGTACATCACACACCCACACATGAATACATCACACACCAAAATTGGGTACATCACACACCACACATGGATACATCAACCACACACTGAAAACATTTACCAAAAACCCACACCTGGGTACATCACAAAACCAAAAACATGAAAATACATCACACACCCACATGAAAACATCTTAAAACACCAAGCCCCATGAAAACATCACACACACACACTTGGGGGTTTTCCCTCACACAAACTGGGTACATCACACACCACACATGGGTACATCACACACCACAATGGGTATGTCATGACACAAATGGTATGCCATTCACAACTAAGGGAATATCATGCACTGCACATGAGTACGTATATCAAAAACTCCACATGGATATATCACAACACATATGGGTATAAAGCAACACATGTGTATATCATTACACATCAGTATATCACACTAAAATGGGTATATCGCACTGCATAGTAAAGACTAATTATCATCTCTTTTCGTATGTAAACTATAGTTATTCTCACAAAATGTATTTTTGTTAATATTTCCCATAAGAAATAATGCAAATCCAATTAATCCATTCCAGACACCCAAAAATATTAACAAAAATACATTTTATAGAGAATAACTATAGTTTACATACAGAAAAGGTATGATGAAATTGAGGGTCCATAGGCATATCACACTACACATAGGTATATCACACTCACATAAGATATATCGCACTACACATAGGTATATCACACTACACATAGGTATATCACACACACATAGATATATCACACTCACATAGGTATATCACACTACACATAGATATATCACATACACATAGGTATATCACACTACACATAGATATATCACACAACACATAGGTATATCACACTACACATAGGTATATCACACTCACATAGATATATCACACAACTCATAGATATATCACATAACACATAGATATATCACATACACATAGATATATCATATAATTTCCTCACTAACAGAACACAGAGAGTAGTCGTCACAGAGTAAAGTCCGAGGCAGCTACGGTAAAAAGCTCTGTTCCACAAGGCACAGTACTCGCTCCCATCTTGTTCTCATCCTCATATCCGACATAGACAAGGATGTCAGCCACAGCACCGTGTCTTCCTTTGCAGATGACACCCGAATCTGCATGACAGTGTCTTCCATTGCAGACACTGCAAGGCTCCAGGGGGACATCAACCAAATCTTTCAGTGGGCTGCAGAAAACAATATGAAGTTCAACGATGAGAAATTTCAATTACTCAGATATGGTAAACATGAGGAAATTAAATCTTCATCAGAGTACAAAACAAATTCTGGCCACGAAATAGAGCGAAACACCAACGTCAAAGACCTGGGAGTGATTATGTCGGAGGATCTCACCTTCAAGGACCATAACATTGTATCAATCGCATCTGCTAGAAAAATGACAGGATGGATAATGAGAACCTTCAAAACTAGGGAGGCCAAGCCCATGATGACACTCTTCAGGTCACTTGTTCTATCTAGGCTGGAATATTGCTGCACTCTAACAGCACCTTTCAAGGCAGGTGAAATTGCCGACCTAGAAAATGTACAGAGAACTTTCACGGCGCGCATAACGGAGATAAAACACCTCAATTAGTGGGAGCGCTTGAGGTTTCTAAACCTGTATTCCCTGGAACGCAGGAGGGAGAGATACATGATTATATACACCTGGAAAATCCTAGAGGGACTAGTACCGAACTTGCACACGAAAATCACTCACTACGAAAGCAAAAGACTTGGCAGACGATGCACCATCCCCCCAATGAAAAGCAGGGGTGTCACTAGCACGTTAAGAGACCATACAATAAGTGTCAGGGGCCCGAGACTGTTCAACTGCCTCCCAGCACACATAAGGGGGATTACCAACAGACCCCTGG
This sequence comes from Cherax quadricarinatus, assembly GCF_038502225.1. NCBI lineage: Eukaryota > Metazoa > Arthropoda > Malacostraca > Decapoda > Parastacidae > Cherax > Cherax quadricarinatus. The sequence continues at coordinate 167,102 of NW_027195361.1, forward strand.
CAGTCTTCAAGCTGGCACTGGAAAAGCACCTAAAGTCAGTTCCTGATCAGCCGGGCTGTGGCTCGTACGTTGGTTTGCGTGCAGCCAGCAGCAACAGCCTGGTTGATCAGGCGCTGATCCACCAGGAGACCTGGTCACAGACGGCTGGGGCGTTGACCCCGGAACTCTTCCAGGTAAACTCCAGGTAAATCACACACACATGGACATGCAAACAACCACGCGTGGAAGTTAAATGAAAGTTCTTGGCTTTGTGTGCAACAACACATCATCATGAGCTTGCAACGTTTAGAAAACTGAAATAGTCATGATACTCTTTCAGGGGAAGTATTTTTACTTGAATTAAGAAAAGGGAAGCAGAAGAGGTAAGTGCGCCAGGCATACCAGCCACCACCAGTGCCTGGTGCCTGAAAGATTTAATATTTGTAAGACACTATCAGACAGTGAGCCCACAAGCACTGATACTGCAGTGGTATCCTGACGAACGTAACATTAGTGAAATGACGGTTGTGAAAATTCGCCTACTTCAATATGATTTAAAAGGCTTAACATTGATACTTCTCTGTCCATATTACTACCTCTTATTTTTTTAAATACTATCAATTGATATTACTTATAAAATTAATAAATATCATTTTACTAAAATTTCAATTTACCCTTTAAAATTTTTTGACATTTAATAACCATTACTTGTCTAATTACCTTTACCTGTTTTAATACCACATTTACTATCCTAGATTACTCTTAATTACCTTGTACTGCCATATAAACCCCTAGTATAACTACCAGTGCAATATTGAATGAAATAAACATTACTTTTTCACTTTTTGTAATCATTATTACTTACTAAAATTTTATTAAACAAATACATTTACTACCAGTCAATTTTACTTTTGTACATTAAACATTATTTTATACTTCCCATAACATTTTGCTTTCCAAATTTCAAGTTTTTATATTCAACCCCAACCTTTATATTATCCTTTGTACCTGTGTACCTGTGTACTGTCTACCATCTTACTATCATATTATAACCAAGACATTACCATTGTGATTTTTACTATTATTCTTTTGGTACTTTAATTGTGAATATTATTTTGTCAATTTAAATCTATAGTTATAATCTTGATCTTGTCAACAACCTATACCAGATTAGTGCAATTGCAAGTACCATTTCAAATTGATTTTTATATTATAAGTTTATATTATAATTCTACCATCTGTCCATTTAACTTGTTTTTACCATTATTTTTTGTCCTTTATATATTTTCCTTTATTTTAGCTTTATATAACTCCCAATTTTTTTATATTCACAATTGTTAAAATAATCAAGGTTAATTCTCAGGTGCTAAAGTAAAAAAGTTCCATTCCACATTATATTCCAAAGCTCATTTATTTGATTCATTTTATTGTTCACCAAAACCCTATATTAGCCCCTTTTTTATTATAATTTTAAACTATAATTCTAATTTAAAAATTACCATCTACTATCATATTCCCCAAGTTTCTATTATGATCATCATTTTATTTGTTAGTCCCTTAGCTCATTATTTTACATTTGTTAAATAATTCAGGTGTTTCTTTTAGCTTAAGACTATTTTTTTTTATACTTAATTTCTAACTATAGATTCACAAAATCTTATGATTAAGCATTGATCCTGATACAACCTCTTATTTAATGACTTAAATGAATCAAACAGTTACTGTAATTACTACACTGCAGAACAATCAAAGGCAATTTCCCAGTGCCAATAACAAATAACTATCTTTAACTACAATATCAGATCTTTGCAAGCATTAGATGCCCTTCATTGCATTAAATTCTTAATGCCAAATGTCCATCATTAACTAATTGAAACCTGTAAAGCCTGATAGTACAGATGTCTATGCCATTCCTGGTTACACAGCCAAACTGAGGCCAGACTAAAGGGTTGGAACAGCCATCTCCTAGACCAACTAGAATGTATCACAATACTTGCACAGATAAACATGGGAATATATAAAGCTAAATTAAACCAAATACCTACAAAACCTTCTACATTGATAAACATCTACAGAGTTCCCACAGTCAACATTAGCCAATTTATCAAAATCTGGGAAGTAATGATAACTGATGGAGCAAGAACAAAGATCATTTACTACTCTCAGGTGACTTCAATATAAATCTCCCAAGACCAGGACCACACGTTACTAAATTTCACAAACACAATGAGTAACTTATGTTACTCCCAAACAGTAAAAACCTACAAGAGTTAAGAGACAGTTTTTCCCCTACTTGCCCACATCTGACCAACACCATATCCCCTTTAAAATCAGGCATAATTACAGATAAACCAGACTACTACCCCTACTTTCTCATAACAACTCTTGGTAAACTACCCCAAGACACTACTAAAGTCCCCTTTCAGACTTACAATGAGGCAGCCATTAATAACTTCACAAAGCATTAGCAAACATTGATTGGCACACTGAGCTAGAAATCTATACAGATATTGACGAATGTATTAATAATTTTCTAAAAAGACCAATACCTCTATAACAAGCACTGCCTAAAAAAATAAAGATGAAGGGAAAAGAGATTGAACAGTCCCTGCCACACCCAGCATTCTCAAACCTATAAATACAAAACACCAATATGAAAAAGTACAAAAATGGGTCAATAACCAGAGCTCAAACAAAACGTTACTCGTCAATCCTAACCAGCCTGAAAGAGGGCAAAAATTGTATTATGAGAACAGATTATCCAACTTAGAGGTGATATAAAAAGACCTGGAAAACCCTATCAGAAATTTGGGAAAAAAGATATCAGAAATAGGAAATAAAATTAGCAAAATCAGATGAACCCTAACCCCCACCAACAGAAACAGCAAACAGACTCAATGATTTCTTCTCCACTATAGGACAAAACCTTAATAAAATCCCAAGCTCAGATACCCACCAAATGACTACCTCACGAACCCCCCGGAAACACGGGTTCCTAGCTCCGACTAACCCATACGAAGTCTCCCATTATCAATGCACAAAAACAAGGCGAGATTTAAGTACAAACCCTTTATATAAAAAAAAGTGTCACAAGTCCCATCTCCAATCATTGAACACTTTTAACAAATCCATTGAACCCTCCACCTTCCCTACAGTACTAAAATAGCAAGGTCACCCTGATCCACAAGGAGGAGAGACCAAACAGAGTTGAATAACTATAGGCCAATATCCAACTTACCCCCTCCCCAAAAAATCTTCGAAAAATTAACAAAACGAATCTACTCCACCCTTTTCTCCCAAAAAATACTAAACCCCTGCCAATTTGATTTTAGGCCAAAAAAATACAAAGATGCTATTATACACATGCTTGAATAAATATACACTGCAATAGAGAAAAAAAAGTCCCACTGGGGATCTTCATTGACTTACGTAAAGCTTTTGATACAGTTGACCAAGACTTGCTCCACGTAAAATTGTCACACTATGGTATAAGAGGGCACCCCCAACTACCCCCCAAGTCATACCTCACAACAGAAGCCATATGTGTAGCAAATGGGGCAAACTCTTCGGCAACCAATTACAGTTGGTGTCCACAGGAAGGTCCTTTGGCTTCTTCTTTCTCCCATACATAAATGACCCTTTCCAAATGCTTGCAATACTCAAACCCATCTATTTGCAGATGACACTACATACGTCTTCTCTCACCTGAGCCCAGTCACACTAGCCAATACTGAAATACCGAATTACAGAAAATATCTACCTGGATGAGGACTAATAAACCTACATCAAAACATTGACAAAACTCTACTTTTAGGTTTGAAAGAGCTACAGATATCCCCCTTAACTAATGATAAACGGGTCACCGATCACAAAGCTAACTGAGGGAAAATTTTAGAATCCACCTTGATAATAGACTCAAATTTCATACACATATACAACAAATTTCTAAGAAAATTTCCAAGACTGTAGGATATTATCGAAGATACGGTACTATGTTCCAGTCAGCCCTCCTGGCCCATATCACTCTCTTATTTACCCTATCTCACCTATGGAATTTGTGCATGGGCTCAACAACAATTAAACCATCCCCAGACCACTAATTACCCAACAAAAGGCTGCAGAGAATGATAACAAATTCTCACTACAGGCAGCACCTCCCCCAATATTCAACACTAAACCTACTCACCATACAAAACATCCATACTTATTACTGCACCTTTACATACATATAGAACATTAACTCTGATATTAACCTCCTCAAACATCTCCTTTCCAACCTCAACAGAACACATGACCATAACACAAGGCACAGATCACTCTTTGATGTTCTCAGTCCATCTCACACTATGCAAAAAATCAATGCACATAAAAGGTCCTAAATCTGAATTCATTCTTAAATATAAAAGAAACACTACCTGTTTATAAATTCCCAAATTTTCTACTCAAAGATCACTTACTCACCCAAACCTAATAAATACTGAATAACTGAACCCTTTAAATTTGTATATCTTAAATGTACAATTATAAAAACATAAATGTTAAACCTAAAACTGAATTTCTTATTATTTTTTAAATACACTACCAAAGAATCCTTCATATGACTGAATGCAACCATATGACCTGTCTTGTAATAAATCACTTGTGCTTTATAGTAATCTGTTTACATTAATGTTTATCACTGATTTATCATTGCTTAGTTAATCTTTTAAATTAATTTTTAAACAGCCCGTAATCTATGCATAGTATAAGTGGCTTTCATGCTTCTTATCTGTATTTTTTGTACCTCTGTATGTGTGCTCAAATTATAAATAAATAAATAAAAAAAATATGGATATCTGGCAATTATCTAGGTATTTTGTGTACATTAGAAAACGGTCCACTGCCGACACATTTAAAAAAAACTCATTTAAAGGGGAACATCTGTAGTTTATCCGAAAAGAAGACGGCCATAGTTTATCCTACAAGATTCTGAGGCAGACGCTGTCTAACCATCAGGGCAACTCCAAGCATTATTAGCTCAGTAGGATCATGAATATGCCTTGTCAAAAAAAGTTGTTAACAATATTAACCTTGGGTTGACAGTTTTGAAGCTCACGTGAAAAATAATGTGATCTCTTGACAAATTACAAAATGTTAATGTCCCAAAGATTTACACTAGTAAATTTTGATGTCACGGTGTTATTCACCTGAGTTCCTGTTTCAATTTGCTATTTTATTTGGAGGTGAATTATTTTTGAGACTAGGCTGTTGAAAGACATCTTGTAAAGCTAAATTGTCCATATGTTGGATTTGTGGTTTGGTGAATGACATGACCCTGGGTACATTCTACATTTCTTAATGCTTGATGTCTTTTTAAAATTTACTTGGAAAAAAAGGGGAAACTAAACTCGCTTTCCCCGATGTTGATACACCGTGTTTATAGAGTTCACGTTTTTAAGTATATAGGAAGGCCACTAATGTGTGTTCATATATCCACATTATTCCAACCAAGAAACCAGAGTAAAACTAATGTCTTTCTCACCATATTCTGATAGCTTAAAAGTAGAGCCATGAATTTCTGATGAAGAAATTTGGAAAATATATAAATTGCCACAAACTGCAGTTCCCCGGAAATTATGGGAACCAGCATTGCTGAAGCTAGAAAACTTATCATAGTACTGAATGAGGATAACACCTTAGGTCAAGAAGGTATTGTTTTCCATAAAATGAGAATTTATCTGTCCTGGCATGCCCTTTGAAAGATATAACATACAAAGATTTTTTAAAAATTCATGGACTGTTAATAGCATTTTTATAAAAATCTCAGCAAAATTGTGTCAGTGGTGTGATAGAGTTGATTGAATGGGGGCACTTATGTGGACAGACTGGCATACCTAGATATTAGAATATCACAACACAAATACGTACTGATTGGACTGCCTAGTAATCAAAGGCGATTTTTAGCCACATTAGAGTCTGTAAAATACCTGGCAAATTGCCTGGAAGCCAAAGTCATTGTCTTTTCTTTTACTCGGCTTGGATGGAACATTGTAGAAGCCGCAGTCATAAAATATGATAAGTGTTCATTATATACTAATAGTGGCTGCTTTTTCAAATTAAATTCGTTTATAGCAGAGGATATAGTCCATAGCCTAACACTGGGCTTCATACGAATATAATTGATTGCCTTATATATAGCACACGAGGAATTAAGGGCTGATTAACGTGGTTCTGATGGTTCAACCAGCATTCGCCTCAGAATCTGGTGGATAAATAATAGCTGTCTTCACTTTGGGTAAACTTCAAATGTCTCCCCTTTAAATGAGTTGCCTTTAAATGAGTTGCCTTTAAATGAGTTGCCTTTAAATGAGTAGTCAGTAGACTCGTTTTCTAATGTACAAAAAACTAGATAATTGCCAGATATCCATATTTAGAATGGTAAATCTTTTACATTATATTGAAGTTGACCGAATTTTTCATAATTGTCATGTCACTAATGTTACTTTCATCTGGATACCACTACAGTGCTTCTGGGCTCGCTGTCTTATAATGCCTTATAAAATATTCAATAGTTCAGGCACTGGGCACTGGGTACTGGTTTGTATGCCTGACCCACTTATCCTCTACTGATTCCCTCTTTCTTCATTCGAGCAAACACTCTTCCTCTGGAGATGTTTGCTTGGACTTCATCCTCTTTTCTGTAACACTGTAAGCTCCTGATGATGTGTTCATTGCATTACGAAAGGGAGTTTTTTCCCTTTGTATCGCTTGCTCGATTTTTTTGAAAATGAATATATCAAAACACATTGTTATTGACAACCTGGTTATTGAAAAAAAGGGGTATATGGAAACAAAAAGGGTACATACAACACATGGGTATATGACAACACACAGGGAAATATCACAACACACAGGGGTGTCACACCCCCGGGGGTACGTCCCCACCCCCAAGGGTACTCACACACCACTCTGGGTACGTCACACACCACTCGGGGACGCCCACCCCCTCGGGGCGTCACACCCCTCGGGGTCTCACACCCACTCAGGGGACGTCACCCACTGGGGTAATCACCCCCCGGGGGTACGCCCACACCACTCGGGGTCTCACCCCCTCTAATGGATTATACACCACTCTGTCAAATGCCAGTCATGGATCATCATCACTCATGGAAAAAACATCACCACTCTGGATACAAATACACCCTTTGGGATCATCAACTACTCTGGTTTCATCCTCTCATGGATACATCATACACCTTCTGGATCAAATCCCCCTGGGGATACATACACCCTCTGGATAATTACCTCTTTGATGTATACACCACTCATGGATACAACATACACCACTCATGGATCATCATACACCACTCATGGATACATCATACACTACCTGGATACATCTACACCATTCAGGGAACATATACACTACTATGGATATCCCCCATATGGATACATCATACACTCTTGGATACATCATACACCATGGAAAATCATACCTACTCTGGATCATCAACACCACTCATGGATCAACATACACCACTCATGAATACATCCCCCACTATGGATACACCCCTTTTTTTCTCATGGATACATCTACACCACTATGGATACATCAAACCTACTCATGGATCTCATACCCACTCATGGATACAACATACACCACTCGGATCATCATACACCATATGGATATCATACACTCCAGGGATCATCTACACCATTCATGGATACACATACACCACTAGGGATCATCATACCCATTCTGGATCATCATTACTCATGGATCATCATCCCATGGGATATCATGCACCCCTTATCTTACACCCTGGGGATACATCTAACACCATGGATACATCATACCATTTGGATACAACCACCACTCGGATCCAACACCACCGGGATACATCCCATACTAAAAAACTATACAGATCAGGGAAACATCTTACTCATGGATCATTTTTCCCCTCATGGATTCCCCACTCTGGATCATAAACACCACTCATGGATCATCATACACTCCCGGATCATCAACACCTTCTGGAAAATCATACACCTCATGGAAAATCATCACCACTCATGGATACATCACTCCCTGGATTCATACACCACCAGGGAAACCTTTCCCCCATGGACATCATCACCACCATGGATACAACATACACCCTTGATATCATACCACCATGGATACCCAACACCAATTTGGATACATCTACCCCACTCATGGATACATCTTCTCTGGATCATCTACACCACTCATGGACAATATACCCAGTCATGGATCCCTACACCACTCATGGGAAATCCACCCTTGGATCAAACACCCTCTGGATCACATAACCACTCATGGATACAACTCCCCACCGGATACATCCACCACTTTGGTCATCATACTCCATGGTTCATACACCTTTCCCCTTGGATACAACATCCCCCTCGGGGATCATCTCCCCTCATGGATAACTACACTCCGGATCATCATACCTACCATGGATCATCAACACCATTCATGGATAAAACCACCACTGGATCATCATACACCCCAGGTACATCACACACTATGGATACATTACCCCACCCCTTGGATCATCATCACTCCATGGATACATCATACACCATTCATGGATACATCATACCCCCACTCGGGGATACATCTCCCCCCTGGGTACATCATACTACTCATGGAAAAACACCCCACTCTGGACATCTCCTCTCATGGATCATCATACACCACCTGGAAAAAAAACACCACTCACGAATACATTTTTCCCCTTGGATACATCAACACTCTCTGGATACATCAACACCACTCATGGAAAATCTACACTCTCTGGATCATCACCCCACCATGGATACAACATACCCATATGGATACATAAACACCACCTGGAAAATCATACCCTCATGGATACATCATACACCATTCATGGAACATCATACACTCTCATGGATACATCATCCCCCATTCATGGATACTCATTCACTACTATGGATCATCATACACCACTCTGGATTCATGACTCTCATGGATACATCTACAATTTTGGATACATCATACACTACCTGGATCATCATACCCATTCATGGATAAAACATACCCCCTCATGGTTTACATCATACACCATTTGGATTCCCCAACTCGGTCACCCTTACACCGCTCATGGATCATCATACACTCTCATGGATACATCATACACCACTATGGATACAACATACCCCCTGGATACATCATACACCACTTGGATACATCATTCTCATGGATTCATCATACAATTCAGGGATCATCATACACTACTCATGGTCATCATACCCACTCAGGATACACCCTTTTTTCCTGGATACATCTACACTATCAGGGATCATTAAAACCTCGGTAATCATACCCCCTCATGGATACAACCCCCACTCATGGATACATCTCCCCTCTGGAAAATCTCCCCCTCATGGATTCATACACTACTCTGGATCATCTCACCATTCATGGATCCAAAACACCACTAGGAATCCAATCAGGGATCTCTCACTCTCATGGATCTCATCACTATTGGATAAGCCCATTCATGGATAAACACCACTCGGGGATACATCTACAACCCCTTGGATCATCCCCTCTCGGGGATTTTTAAAACCATCTGGATACATCATACTATTAGGATCATCATAAACCCCAGGGATAAACCTCCCTGGGGAAAATCATACCCCCTGGGGATACATCTACCCCACTCTGGATACAACCTCTCAGGATCATCCCCCTGGGATTCTCACCCCCAAAAGGATAAAACATACACTACCGGGGTACATCCACCCTTGGATACAAATAAACTCAGGATACATCATACCACTCTGGATACATCTTCTCGGGGAAACATTCCCCACTCAGGGATCATCATACCCCATGGATAAAACATAACCTGGGGGATACATCATACCACTCTTGGATAAAACATACCCCACTCGGGGATACATCATACCACTATGGATACATCATCCCTCTAGGGATACATCCCACCACTATGGATACATCATACCTACTCGGGGATAATACACCACCCCTTGGATACAAAAATTTCTCGGGGATAATACACCACTCGGATACTCTCCCTCTGGGGATACATCATCACCACTCTGGATACTTACCCACCAGATAAAAAACCTCCAGGGAAAATTACAACTCAGGATACAACATACACCACTCAGGGATTTCACCACTATGGATATCATCCCTCTCGGGGATACCTTACACCACTCATGGATCATCATCCCTTTAGGAACATTTTTCCCCTTGGATACAACATACAAACTCAGGGAAAATCATACACCACTCAGGGATACATCATACACCACTCATGGATACAACAACATAACTCGGGGATTCATACACCACTCGGGGAACATCATACACCACTCTGGTTTAAAACAAATAACTCAGGGATCATCATCACCACTTTGGATAAAATTACACTACCGGGGGAATCCACACCACCATGATAAAAATACAAAACTGGGGATACATCCACCACCATGGATCATCATACACTACTCGGGATACATCCCCAAATTCAGGGGAAAAGGATACTTCGTGGTTCGCTCATTTTAAATTTCCGGGTAATTTTGACGTCGTGAAACGATCTAAAACCCGGGAAAAGTTGCCCGTTGCATGTAACTAGATGGGAGCCAGGCCCCCTTTTGGCCCCTAATATGCCCCCAATCCGTTGCATGATGGGTCTTTCCTTCTTTTTTTGGGGGAGTGGACGCGTTTAACATACGGAGAACGAGCCCCCCTTTTCCAAGATGAATGGTTCATACGGATTGACTTGGCGGGGTTTTTATTTTTTTTTTCCATTCCTGTTTATTCTATGACAATAAACTAAACCCCTGAACTTTATTAAGCGTTGTAGGTTACATCATTATTAAAATTGTAATGAACTGTCATTTTTTATTGATATTATAAAATATGCAATTATTATTCATTTAAAAAGGTAAACAAATTTTTAAAATTTTTTCAATTAAAAAGGGAAACTTTTCCAGTAACATTACAAAAATATCTTCAAAATTTTTAAAAAAAGAGGAAAATTGAGGTTACGGAAAGTAAAAAAATTTTAAAGGGAAAATATTATTTACATCTAATTTAGAGTGGTAATAGTCAGGTCTTAGTGCGGTAAAATGACATCGGGAAAGGGTAGGAGCCCAGGAGCTGTGGATTACAGGTCAGACGTAAAGTTGTCAGGTCTAAGGGGAGGATCCCAATCATATGAAACATTTTCCCCAAAAGGAAGGGGAATGAATGGTTTCGGGGGCAATGGGTATAAATTTCTGGCTGAAGGTGCTGCGGGGAACTTGCAATTTTTTCATTGATAAAGGGGATAAATTCTAGGGCATGAAAAATTATGAAAAGGAGGGGTTCTTCTCTGGGGTGGAGTGTTGCATTCCCAATTTGAATGGGGGTAATTAATAACTTGTCTAGAGTTTATACTGATGTTTAAAGGGTATGGGTGTTTGTGGAAAAAATTGGGCTGCACTATTGGGGTTAAAAAAACACCCAGATATTCCAGGATATCCCCAAACCTTGATAGGGAATGGGTAGGCTGCTGTGGAACGAAATTTAAGGCAGATATGAAAAGGGTTTTTGGAATTTTAACTTTAGACAAATTGATTGGGCAAGGGAGGGGAAATTTGGTCTATGACTTTCTTGAAAAGGTTAAAGACGCTTTAAAAAGTTTTAAAAACCAACAAAAAAAATCTGCTTGTTGGTTCCTCCCAAAAAGAACATATTAATTTTTGGGGTTAATGATGGCTGAAAGCGATCAAAAAATAACTTTTTCAAAAATTTAGAAAACCCCAGTAATTTTATCGGTCGCTGTCCCAGTTTTCCCGTTTGGGGACTTCTTTAAGAAGTTCCCTTGGGGGTAAATTGGAATGACCTTAAAGGTCAGATAGGTGGTTGGTTTAAATATGACGATTTGAGCATGGTCCCCCCCAGACTTTTTGTCCCAATTGGGAAAATTGAGGGAAAAAATTATAAAAATTGATAAACACAGTTTAAAAACGCTCATTCATCAAAGGAGAGACAGAAAAAGGTGTATCAAAAGAGAGAAGGGCATTAAGAAATCAATATTCATTTAAAAGAGATGCACTTATAGCCCTTGTGGCTTGGCCTTCTTTTATTAAATAAAAATTTCAGTTAAAAGAGAAATAGAAAAGGAATGAGAAAAAAAAAGGAATAAAAAATTTCCAAAAGGGGTTTCCCAAAGACAAAAAATTTTTTTTCAGGTATACAGAAAAGATTGGGGAAAAGATGGCCCACTTAGAGTAACTCAGGTCAATCATGCAGTTTTAAAGGGAAATGTGTGAGCTTTCAGTACCTTCTTCCTCTCAGTTTTTACTCAAGAAGATACAGCGAAATTCCAAAAATTAAATATTATGAAACAGGGATAATAAACTTCACGTTGGGGTAACTAGTGACATGGCCCTTGAAAAAAAAAATTTAAAAATAATAAACCCGGCCCTGATAACTGTTTGCAAGGGTGTTAAAGGAATGTAAAGAGGAATTTTGCATCCTTCTAATCTTTTCAACATATCACCAAAAATGGCAAGTGCCTGAAAGGGGAAAAAGGCAAATGTAATACCTATTTACAGGGCGGGACAGGGCCTTATTGAATTAAAAATAAGCCCTTTCCTCCATGTTGTAAATTTTTGGGAAACAATAATTGCCGAAATTCAGCCATCTTGAAGGCATAAAATTGTTTGTGAATCTCAGCACAGTTTTACAAAGAGTTTCTCGATTTTTCTAACCTTACTAAAGGGAATTTGGGGGGAATCATGGTATTATATGAATTTTGTATATGGACTTCAGTGGCTTTTATAGTTTCCACATCAGACACTGTTGAAAACCTAAGGCACAAGGAGAGGAAGGAATTTTTTCCTAGAGGATGGTTTACAAATAAGGGAAAGAAGTTTGCATTGGGGGAAATTGAATGGGGGGGACTCCGAGTACAGGGGTGTGTTGGGCACCTTTCGTTCAAACACAAAAGAAAAGATGAGGGGAAAAAATACAATAAAGCAATTTTCGATGACAAATATAGCCGTCAATTCATTCTAATGAGGACATTAACACTCCAGGGCGATTTGAAAGACTGATGCAATGGTCGAAGAATGGGAGATACAGTTTTTTAAAAGACAAATGCAAAGTTCAAATTTGGGCAGGAAAATCATCCCCATAAACTAAATAATTGATCTTAATATTACGGATTGAAAAGGGTTTGTAGTTCTGAGGTCTCTGAAACCCAAAACAACATGCATAAGTGTTCACAATAAACTAACGAATCTTTGGGTTCATAGCAAGAAGTATAAAAAAGAGTCCTGGGGTTTTTTTCAACTATAACTTGTTGGGGCCCCATTTGTTTGCTGTAGTTTTGGTCACCATATTCAGAATGGATATAAAAAGCACTGGAAAACATACAGAGGAAGATGAAAAAATTTATCCCCTGACAAAAAATTTCCTTTTGAGGGTGACTAGGGGCCTGAATCTGTACTTCTAAATGTGTTAGGGGAAGATTGGGGTTTTTAAATGGAAAAAGGAATCAATAAAGGGGAAAGTAAATAGGGGCTAAATATATCTAACATAGGAGGGCTCCCGCAATGGTTTTAAATTAAAACCTCAGATTCTGGGAAAGGGTAGGAAACCCGGTTTTGTAAAGAGTTGTGGATAAAAAAACTCCCGGTGGAACCCAAAACCGTTGTGGTTTTAAGAATAAGTTAATAAATACATGAGTGGGTGGGGGTGCGGGGTTGGACCCCACTTGTGTACTAGGTCGGATGCCTTCCCCCTCCCCTTTTGTTACGTGTCTGACTGCTAGGTGGCATTGGCGCCGGGGGGAGAATGGACCCCACAGCCAGTAGGCCTGTTGCAGTGTTTTTTCTTTTTTATGTTATTTCTAAAAAAAAATTTAGGGAAAGGTTTGATCTCCCGAACCATTATTATTTCCCGGATGCCCCAAAAATCGAGAAGTTTTGAAATTTTTTCAGCCAGGGGTCTCAATTCTTCATCTAGAATATAATGCTGGTTATTGGGGTTTGTTTTAAAATTTAAATGGAAAGGATAGGGAAAAAATTTACAAAACAAAAAAGGAAGTAATCAATTTATGTAAATTATTATATTTGAAAAAACTAAATTTTTCAAAGGGAAACAATGGTTCGCAAAAATCAAAAATGCTCACCTTAGTTAAAGCAGGCTTCCCATTAATTTCCCCAAAGAATCCCCTAAAACCCAAATGGCCGATTGACAAAAAATTTGAAACACAGTATTGCAGTACATGACAACTTAATAAAAACTTCAAAACCCCAACTTTTAAATGAAAGGGTTTTAATTTTTTGATAATTTCTAAGAGATAAAAGGTTTTTGATATCTGGTCTTTTTTATGGGAGTTATTAGCGCTCTTGACAATTAAAAAAAATGCAAAACACATAAGACAAAACAAATTTCAAACATCTTCCCTGGCATGGAAAAACACAAAAAAACGTATTATCAAACTAATTTAAAAAGGACAGGGGAAAAAAAAAATCTTATTAAATTGTCACTGTAACGTTCTCCCAAAAAGTTCCCCGATTTTGCCCCAAAAATTTTATAAAACATTACGAAAACAAAAGGTAAATCGTATCCCAAAAAGTTATTTCCACTTTTAGCTGCACTCCAGAAGACGGAGGCAGGAGCACTACAAACCAGTGACAAAGGATGCGCCCATCCTCCCAAACGACGAGTTCATCTCAAAATGATGATCCGTGTTTAGGAGGAGGGGGAAAAACTCACGTCCCCCTGATTCCCCTATAAATTTCTTTTTTTTTATGTAGTTTCCATGGCCCCACGCATGGACAAACGTCAGGCCTAAACTTCAAAATTCCAAATTTTTTAACATATTATAAGTTTGGTGCTCAGCTGTTCAAAGAAGGTCCTTTTTTTTATTATAAGCATACTTAAACGGTATTTTTTTACAAAAAATCTGATGATATAAAAGAGCCTATACACTTGGGTTTTATAGTCTTTTAAACAGAAGGGGGATCAAAATAATCCCATCAAAGGAAAGGTCCTCGTTCCGGGTGAGGGAAAAATTCCGTGATATCAATGCACCCCAGGAATATATGAATATGCTGCAAAATCTTTTATTAAATTATAATGATAAAAATTTACCTAGAAGTCCTGAATATCAATTTTTAAAAAAAATAATTAAGGGAGAAAGGAAGGTGGTTTGTTCTTCAGTTTAACACCTGTCGGCAGGAGGGTCATAAAATTAATGAACTCCCTGTAAAAAATATAAAACGAAAACGTATTAAAATAAAAAAAAAATATGGATTTGGAAAGTACCCCGAATATAGAAATACCAACACTGGAATGTAAAAAGGGATATATTGGGCGAAGGGGGGGCTGGGGGAAAAATTTTAGAGCAATGTGGGTGGGTTATTATCGAGAAACGGGTTGAGTTTTTTTTTTTTTTTTTTGGTGGGCCCAATTGAGGGGATGGGAAAAAAGAAGGCTAAATGGAAAAAATATAGGGGGCGGGCCGTGGTGGGATATCATAAAAATAAAATGAGAGAAAAGATTTGGATGCCCGTTGGTCCCGCACAATTTTCCCTCTGGGGGGATGGAGGTAAGTAGTTTTTTTGATCTGAAGTGCTGTTGTAAGTGAACCGGCTACAGTTTGAAGGAATTTATTGAAATGTTTGTTTAACTTCGGGGTGGAAAAGGGAAGTGCCTACCCCATTTAAGGAGGGTTTGGGGATGATCTAATTTGATGTCGGACTTTGAAATAGGGGATTAAAAGAATAACGGTAAAGCTTTTTCTCTTTTTCGGTCAACCTACCATGCAAGTAAGTGGTGATGAGGGTTCAAAGGGCGTGGGGAGGAGGCTCCAAGGACACTGGGGTGGGACAGAGGGTCCCCTGGGCACTAGGGGGGTGACAAGGGCTACGGGCCGAATGTAAACAAAGGAAATTAGGGTAAAAAAGGGAAAAGGGTTTAAATTTGCCACCCTTTAAAAAAGAAAAGAAAATTTTGACAGAGAACTCATCAGAGACACTGGCTTTGAAATAGTTAATGTCAAAAATCCGTTTGGGTTGTAATTCATTAGTCAAAGATATCAAATTTTTTCAAAAAAAAAATTTTCCCAATAATCCCTCAGAAATTCAGGGGGTCCAAATTTCTATTTCTCCCGGGGCATCATTACTGTTAAAAACAGATTCATACTATAAAATTTGTTTAACCAATTTGACTTTGGGTGTCTGTGGCTGGCGGCAAAGATTTAGCCGTAGTTCGTCCCGGGATGGGTGAAAACGTTCATGTTTTGTCACCTGCTGCCCCCGCCAACTACGTGTAGGTAGGTTTGGGGGCTGGGCCTGTTTTGGGTTTCCAAAGGGTGTAGTATCCTTTGGGTGGACAAGCCTGAAATGAGCTAGAAGGGGTAACTCTTAACCAAAAATAATGTTTTAAAAAAAAATACTTTGTTTTCAATGCTTGAAACTGTAGAGAAGGAAGGGGGATCCAGGTTTAGTTTTCCCCCAGGCCCCCTCTTAGGTGGTCTGGTGGCGGCTGTTGCCCAACCCCATATCCTCACAACCCGGTTGTAACCTGTGAAATATTTGTCAGTTTTCCCCAGACTTCCTTTTCCTGCAGTGTTTCAATTTTTTTGGTATGATGTTGAAAAATCCGGTGCCCGGATGTTTATATAGTGTTCCATTTTTGCGCCTGTTTTCATTGGGTTTTATTTTGTCTTCTTTCCCCGATTTCACTTTAGTATGTTTTTTTTCCCTTTCAGATTTGGGGCAAACCCTCAAATCTTTCCCGGGATATATTTATTTTTTCTCTCTCTCCTCCCCCGCTCTACAGACATATTTGAACTTAAAAGGGTTTCATTAATTAAAATGCTTTTTGGCCCTTTTCGGCCAAATGAACTTCAGGTAATTTTCTCCTACCGTGAATGGGGGCCCCAAAACTGAGCAATATTCTAAAGAAAAAGCACAACGATTTGAAAAAAAGCCACCACTGGCATTACCCCATTTTAAAAAAACTCGTCATCCCCCTGGCTTTTTGTGACGTCTTTAAAGTGTTCTTTAAAGAAAATCATGAAAATACTTCAAGTATTTAATTTCCTTTCTTTTATTTGGAGTTTTTAAACAGTGTGTTTTTGGTTCTTTTCTGTCCGTTAACTCATGTTCCATTTTATTGGAAAATCCTGTTATATCTCCTGTAATTTTCTTTTCTTCTATAAGGGGACTTTTGCTTTTTTTTCCATCTTTATGATAACAACTGTATGGGTTTTATCATGTTACGATGATGAAACAACAGCGATGCCAGGGCAGTGCCCGGGTACTGGGTTTTTTTCAGCTGTTTCGGGTTTTCTTTTTTACTACTTCTCTGCCACTTTCCACTTTCTGGGCCTCATTTTGTTTCCCCATGATGGCATATGTAAACGCCGCAAAATCTTTTATATCCCGTTTTGGCTTTCATCCCAAAGCCCCCTTATTCTGTCTGCGGTTCAGCAGCTTTTTCAGGATGATCGTCAGTTTCAAAACCGTGATGGTCTGGTTATGTAGGTTGTGTTTCCCAAAACATAATTTTAATTTGTCATTCTTTAGAAGATTTTTATTTGGAAAAAAGGTTCTTCTAAATTTGCTAGTGCACTTTCCAACCCCTTTAAAAGGGGCTATTTTATACTCTTTTTAAAGGTTTTGGGATTTCACCAGAATCTAGGCGTTTTCCAAAGATCTGAGGGCTCTGCTTTGGTGCTTTTTTTTATAAATAGGGGTTCCAGATCTGGAAGATGCTGAGTGGGGCATGGTTTTTAATTTTTTTCAAATCTATATTGGGCGCCGGGGGTTCTGCTGAGGAAAAAATTTCTATATTTCTCCCCTGCCATTTATGGATTGCAACAAACTCAAAAAGTTCCGAAATTTGACATTTCCCGTTGATCGTCAGTTAATAACAGGAAATTTAAAAACCCCAAAATCAGGTAAGTTCTTGTTTTGATTGTATCGAATGAAATATTTGGGGTTTTTTTCATTATCCCGGGTGACGTTTGTTCCCTCTGTGCTTTTCTGTCTGGTGGCAACCAAGTTTTGCTCGAAATGGACGATCTTGGCTTAGACTCTTTTCCCTTTTTTGGGGCATATTCATATTTTTAATCAGTTTGGTAAGCCTTTTTTTTTGAATCAAGAGAATAGGATGAGAAATTTCGAAGAAAACTTGTGAAAGTTATGCAGATTTAAGTCACGTTTTTTTTGACCGAATACATAAGACTCAAGGGGATGGGAGGCACAGAATTTTGCTACCAAAAAATTTTTATGCCGGAAACTCGTAAAACCCCCAGATCTTCAGTGTCGCAACACAGGCTCAGGTCCAAATCCAAAATTCCAAGGCTCATTTAAAAGAGCGGCTCCGCATGAGAATCTAGGTTTAATCCCGGCGACAGAGACTGGGGGGAGGTCTCGGCTTTTGCTAACTTTTTCCCACCCACAGAAACATATCCAAAGAGGTCGTTGCTGGAGGTCTCAAATAAGGACAAGGCCCAGTGAAATTATATTGGAAATTTAAACCCTTGGGGGTTTAACAACCCACGGGTCAGTCATGTTCGGGGAAAGGGGGACGGACCAAAATGAGCCTTAGTCACTTTCAAATCGCCATGATTCCAATCACAATTCAGCCCTTCCCAATTGTTTTTCCTCATATCACAGCTACTTTGGGGATGAAAACAGCTCGAGGGCCAAAAAAAACTAATTTTGGGTGATTTACGGGGCCCCAAATTTTGATGAGTGCAGTAAACTTCTTGGGACAAAATTCAAGGCATCTACATACAAAAATGTTGTTAAGGGGGAATTTCAACTATAGACAGATTATGGAGCAATTTGACGGAAATTTAGAGTTTTGATTTTTTGATACGATCCGGGATTTTTTTTAAAAAATTTTTAAAACCAACTGGAAATAACCCCTTGACTTGGTTTTTCCGGGGAAACACAATTAAAATTTTGGGTTTAAATGAGGCGGGAAGTAAAAATCACTATTTTTAACATATCATGGAATTCCCTAATAATGGCAATCAAGTCTCCGTCCTGACTTTCGCATGATTTCGGACTGAAAATTATTTGGGTGGGTGAACGGGAAGCCCGACAGGGGTCAGGTAGGTGGTGATTTTTTGGATAGTGCTTTCGGGGATAGTTCGCTCTCATAAATTATTTTCCCAAATGAAACAGTCAAAAAAAAAAGATCCTAAAGGGATGAAAAGATTAAAATATCGATTGGTAAAGAGAGAATATATAGGCAAATCAAAAGAGGAGGGGCAATTAAAAATCAAAATATATTCAGTTAAAGAGAGAAATAAAAGGGAAATTAGAAAAGCAAATAGAGATTATGGGGTTTAAAAAGTTGAAAGAAATCGAAGCTAACCAAAGTTTTTTCAGGATACAGAAGTAAGATCGGGGACAAGATAGGCCCAAAAAGTTCCTCGGGTCAGCTCACTGCAGTGAAAAGGGAAATGTTAAAATTTTTTAAAAATACTTCCTCTCAGTTTTACACAGGAGGATCCCAGCGATTTTCCAGAATGATAAATTAAGAACAGGACGATAATAAACGGATATTAGGGTCGTACATGGTCCTTGGGCAAATAGATAAATTTAAAAACCAACAAATCCCCAGGCCCTGATAACTGTATGCAAGGGTTCTAAAGGAATTAAGGGAGCTTAGCACCCTTTGGCTAATCTTTTCAACATATCACTACAAACTGGGGGGCCAGATAAGTGGAAAATTTGTGATACCTTTTTTAAAAAAGGTGCGGCCCATTTGAACTATAGACCAATAACCAACCTCCATATGGAAAAATTTATGGAATCAATAATTGCCGAGGCAGTTCTGCCACCTTGAAAAGCATAAATTAATCCGATCTCAGATTTTTAAAAAAGGGGTTCCTGCCTTAAATTTATTAATTTTTTTCACTAAGGTATTTGGGAGGAATTGGTAATAAATATGATTTGTGTATATGGACTTCATAAGGCTTTTGACAGGGTCCCAATCGAACTATTGAGGAAAAAAAGCACATGGAATAGGAGGAGAAATTTTTTTCCCGATAGAGGCATGGGTTAAAAAAAAGGGGAGAAATTTTCATAAATGGGGGGAAAACAAGTGGGGGAAAGGGCACGAGCGGGGTTCCCCAAGGGGCATGTTGGGCCCCCTGTTACAATCTCTAAACGACATAGATGAGGGAAAAGCACACGGGAAGTTTCCGATACCAAAATAGGGTCAATTCATTCTGACGAGGGCATTAGCACTCCAGGAAGATTTGAATAGACACATGGCGGGAAAAAAGGGGGGTTTAATTAAAAAATGAAAATTCTAAATGTTGGGCGGGGCAATAACCATGCCACATATAAACCAAAAATGAGATCTTTTTTAGGATTCGAAAAAAGTTTGGAGTTCTGGGTTGAGTAATCAAAAAAGACAAAGTGATAAATGTTAAAAAAGCTAATAGAATCCCTTGGCTTCTACAAAAGATAAATTGGGGGTCCTCAGGTTGTTCTTCAACTCTATACATCCTTTGGTTGGCCTCATTTAGATTATCTACAGTTTTAATACCTTTCAGAATGGATATAAATTCTCTGGAAAAAGTACAAAAAGGGGGATGCAAAGATGATCCCCTGTATCAAAACCTTCCCCTTTAGGATAGACTAAAGGGCCTGAAACTGTTTCCCGAAAAAAATAGTTGGGGAAAAGATTAGGTGTATAAATGGAAGACAGGGAAAAAATAAAGGGATTAAATATGTGCTGAAAAAATCTAGCCCAGACAGGGGTGAGCAATGGTTTTAAGTTGGAAAAAATTTAGATTCAGGAGGATATAGGAAAATACTGGTTTGGAATAGGGGGTTTTGGATGAGTGGAACAAACTCCCAAAAAGGGGTTTTAGAGGCCAGAACGTTGTGTAGCTTTAAAAAAAGGTTGGATAAATCATGAGAGATTGGGGGGGTGTAGTTAGACCTGATGCTTGTGCTCAGGTGTTTCCTGTTCTCCCTTGCAGTGTGACCTGGCTACTAGGTTGGGCATTGGGTTGCCAGGAGATTGGGCCTGCCTGCATGGGCCATGGGCCCCCTGCAGTGTTCCTTCGTTCTTTTGTTCTTATTTCTTTTACTCACATTTCCCAAAAAGCCCACAAAGGACATTCCACAGTCAATTAAAAACCCCCGTATACAAACCTAGGGGAAACTGGCGGAAACAATATTAGTCCCAGTCCCTTTTCAGAAAACTTACGCTGATAACTCTACGAAGTGTTTAACAGTACTGGCTAAATGTTAAATGGTGAATAAAGACTTGAACAAAGATTTTATTGCTGAAAACACGTAAAAAAGTGTGACTGAAGAATGACGAGGCAAAATTTTTTTTTGCATCACTATTTTCTTAACCTTAAAAAATGTCTGTATGTATTAAAACAATGTTTGGGTGTTTTATGTTCTATTTAATGGCTTTCTGCACCCTCGGGGTAATTTGTCCTGGTGTCCACCTGTCTATTAGTGGTGTGACTAGGTGCCCTCTGAGGGGGGGAGGGGTGCCTGTCTATGTAGGGGCCTGGTGCCTGCCTTTTAGGTGATGTGGCCGGGGGCCACCGGAGGTGGTTTTGGGGCCTGCCTGTGTAGGTGGTGAGGCCGGGGGCCTGTCTTTTAGTGAGGCCTGGGGCCTGCCTGTGTAGGTGATGTGGCCTGGTGCCTCCTGTATAGGTGTGTGGCCTGGTGCCTGCCTGTAAGGTAGTGTGGCCGAATACCCACCTGTGTGTGGGTGGTGTCCGAGGTACCCACCTGTGTGTGGGTTGTGGCCTAGAGTACCCACTCTGTGTGGGTGGTGTAGCCGGTACCCATTAGTGATTCACGTGGCTTACCGATCCACGTGGCTTGGGGAATCCACGCAGCTTGGGCACTCTAATACACGCTCTGGCCAGGAATTCACACGAAATTCAAGAGCATAGAGAGTGGATGAGTAATGGTGGTAGTGGTAGTAATGGAGGTGGTGGTGGTGGTAATGATATTAATGGTGTTTGCGGTATTCATGGTGGAGGTGGGAGCGCTGGTGGTGCAGGTAGGTGAGAACTTGCTGCCTCTCACGCCCATGTGTCCCGCTGTCTTGCTGCAATGGCAGTGATGAGCTGGAAGCAGAGGTAGCAATGAACAAGTGGCACTGAACAGGTGTCCAACAGCATGGGATGCTGAAATATATCCAGATAACGCTGAGAAGATTACACAAGAAATTAAGAGAATTGGGGCATAAATTCTGGATGTACCGTTGTCTGGATGGTGAGGTTGCAGCACGACATCAGGATTGTTTGTTGGAGACGGATGTTCTTTGTATGAGCCGATGGGGTAGGTAGTGACTTCCTTCTCTTTCCTCTCTGGGCAAAACACAGCTGCTGCAACTACCTCTGGCACAACAATTATATTCTGTCACCAGATATATCAATGGTATTTCTGGTGGGTTGAATAATACTTCGGAGGGCTCTTTAAGTTTACTGGGCAATGGTACAGGCAGTGTGTCATATTTAGCTAGCTAAGCCTAACAGCCTGACGAGAACAGTAAATGTTCTTAACCCATATTGGTTACTTCTAACTCGTGCGAAGCAACCACAATGAGGTCAAGACACCGCCCGTTCACGATGTGCAAGACCTGGTCACAAACCGGGCCGAGGGCGTTGACCCTCGAAATCCTCTCAGGTATCAGGCTGAATTGCACTTTTGGGAGGACTATGCACTGCCTCGTGCGGTGAGTTCAAGGTAGGCCTACGCACGAAATGGCACTACCGGCCTACTGGCATTAGTGTTAAACATAAACCCAACAACAGTTATTGCATATTCCCTGAGTGTGGCGCATACCCACCTGTGGGTGGTGTAGCCGGGTATCCCACTGTGTGGGTGGTGAGCCGGCCCACTAGT
>NW_027195361.1:195000-208827 GCF_038502225.1 Cherax quadricarinatus
ATATATATATATATGTATATATATATATATAATATATATATATATATATATATATATATATATATATATATATTTTTTATATATATATATATATATATATTATATGTTCAAAAAAACTTGATCTTGCTAATAATATTTGAAAACAAGCTAAAATTTGTATGCAATAATTTCTAAAATCATTCTGAACCTAACGAAAAAATATATTTCACTGTGTTGTTAACATTAAATTATTGAAACAACCAAATATAAGTTGGATTAGGCTAAAATAAAATTGTTCTTTTATAATGGTTAGGTAATTTTTCAAGACTTTGGTGCAAAATTATAAATTTCTACATCAACATTAATGAAAAATATATCTTTAAAGTATAGATTCTGAAAAGGACTTAATTTTTAAATGAGTTCTTGCAATTGCCCGTTTACATATTCCCGACTATATATATATATATATATATATATATATATAAAATATATATATTATATATATATATATATATATATATATATATATATAAAAAAATATATATATATATATATATATATATATATATATATATATATATATATATATATATATATATATATATATATATGTATATATGTATATTATTGTACACGAACGTGGCCTTTGGTCAATAAAACACGGACTGTCAACAGTCGACATGTTGCTTTTTTGGGGGGGGAAAAACTCATGACCCTCTAACCAAAGGGACCACACAATCATTAAAGTAGCGCATCCGAGAATTGGGTGTTGAAATCCAACCCAAGGGCATACGGTAGTGGGGTTTTATTGATTAATACCACTCGTGGGTTCAATAAATATTATGATAACCAAACGGGAGTAAAATTAAATTAGGTCAAAACACCCACACTGCCATATTCCTGGGTGAGGGAAAAAAAAACTCTGCTGATTGGTCATTTTTGTAGGTTTTATGGTCCGTGGTTAGAGCATCTTGGTTGATTTTGCTCACCAAGGATGGGCTAAAACGTCATGGTTGAATCCTCGCCTGATCACAGTGTTTTTGTTAAATACCAACTGTTCATGGTCAACTTTAAAATATATATATATATATATATATATATATATATATATATATATATATATATATATATATATTATATATATATATATATAAACTGATCTTTTTGGGTGAAGAGACTGACCACGAACCAGTTCGTGGTTCGAGCTCCTTTAACCGAAAATCAATGTTTATTATATTCAAGCTCTCATGAATTAGTTGCATCTATATATATATATATATATATATATATATATATATATATATATATTTTTATTATATATATATATATAAAATATATATATATATATATATATTTATATTTATATATATATATATATATATATATATATATATAATATATATATATATATATATATATATATATATATATATATATATATATATATATATATATAGTCGATTCAACAAACCCGGGGCATTAAAAAACCAAAAATTTTCCCGTCTAACAGTGCTTTTTGCCATAAAAAAAATGCCTTCCCCAAAAGGCGAAAACTTCAACATGCCCCCAACCCTCCAAGACCAGTGTCCCTTGTTTAAAAGCTGTTGCGGTCGGTTTCCCTTTCCCCCCCGTATTTTTTTGGATTATTCCACTTTTTCCCTAGGGGCTTGAAACCCTTAAAAAGCCACCAGGGGCCCCCAAAAAAATTTTGGGAGCCAGCCCTTGGTAAAGTAGGGAAACACAAAGGAATTCAAAAAAATTTTTAGAAAAATATGCAGTGGTGTTGGTGGGGGTGGTAGTGATGGTGGTTGGGGGTGGTAGTGATGGTGGTTGAGGGTGGTAGTGATGGTTGAGGATGGTAATGATGGTGGTTGGGGGTGGTAGTGATGGGGGTTTTGGGGGGGAGGGGGGGGGTGGTGGAGGTGGTTGAGGGTGGTAGGATGGGGGTTTGGGGGGAGGGGGGGTTTGGGGTGATGGGTGGTTGAGGGGTATAGGGGGAGGGAGGGAAAAAGGGGGGAAGGTAGTGATGGTGGGGGGGTTTAGTGATGGGGGTGGGTAAGGAGGGGTTGGGGGGGATGGGTGGTAGAGGGTGGTGGGATGGGGGTTTGGGGGGATGGGTGGTGGGGGGATGGGGGGTTTGGGGGTGGTAGTGATGGTGGTAGAGGGTGGTAGTGATGGTGGTGGGGGGTAGTGATGGTGGTAGAGGGTGGGGGATGGTGGTGGGGGAGGGGGGGTTTAGGGGGATGGGTGGTTGAGGGTGGTAGTGATGGTGGAAAGAGGGTGGTAGTGATGGTGGAGGGGGGTAGTGATGGTGGTAGAGGGTGGTAGTGATGGGGGGGGGGAGGGGGGTAGGGATGGTGGTTGGGGGTGGAGTGATGGTGGTAGGGGGTGGTAGTGATGGGGGTTTGAGGGGGGTAGTGATGGTGGTGGGGGTGGTAGTGATGGGTTTTGAGGGTGGGTAGTGATGGGGGTTTTGAGGGGTGGTTGGGGGTGAGGGTGGTTGAGGGGGTTTAAAGAATGGTTGGGGGGGGGAGGTTTTTGGGGTGGGGGATTGGGGGGGGATGGGGGTTTGGGGGGGTAGTGATGGTGGTTGGGGGTGGTGGGATGGTGGTGGGGGAGGGGTGGTAGGGGGGATGGGTGGTTGAGGGTGGTAGTGATGGTGGTAGGGGTGGTGGGGATGGTGGTTGAGGGGGGGGTGTGATGGTGGGGGGGGGTTTGTGATGGTGGTTGAGGGTGGTAGTGATGGGGGGGGGGGGAGGGTAAAGTTTACTGGTTGTGATGGCGGTGGGGTGGTACTGGTTGTGATGGTGGTAGGGGGTTAGTGAGGGTTTAGAGGGGAACTGGTTGTGATGGGGAGGGGGTGGGTGATGGTGGTAGGGGGGAGATGGGTTTGAGGGTAGTGATGGTGGGGGGGGTAGTACGGGTTTTAAAAAGGGGTAGGGGGGTGGTACTGGTTGTGATGGTAGGGGGGGTTAGTAATGGTGGTAGAGGGTGGTAGTGAGGGGGGTAGAGGGTGGGTACTGGTTGTGATGGTAGAGGGGGGTACTGGTTGTGATGGTAGGGGGGTGGTAGTGATGGTGGTAGAGGGTGGTAGTGATGGTGGTGGGGGTTGGTAGTGAGGGTGGTAGAGAGTGGTACTGGTTGTGATGGTGGTAGAGGGTCGAGTGATGGTGGTAGGGGGTTTATTGATGGCGGTGAAAGTGGACGGGTTGTGATGGGGGAGAATTATCGTTTTGTGATGATGGAGGGGGTTTAGTGATGGTTGTGGGGGGGGACGATTTGGATGGTGGAAAAGGGGTTGGTACTGGTTGTGATGGTGGTGGGTGGTAGGATGGTGGTAGGGGGGGTGGTACTTTTGGTTGGATGGTGGTAGGGGATGGTAGCGATGGTGGTGGAGGGTGGTACTGATTGTTTTTGGTGGAAAAGGGGGTGGTACTGGTTGTGATGGTGGTGGGGGTTTAAAGCGATGGTGGTGGGGGGTGGTACTGGTTGTGATGGTGGTAGAGGATGGTAGGGGGATGGTGGTAGAGGGGGGAAAAGGGGAAAAGGGATTGGTAGAGGGTGGAATTGGTTGTGAGGGGTGGAAAAGGGGTTGGTCGGGGTCGTGAGGGTGGTAGAGGGGGGTACTGGTTGCGATGGTGGTGAGGGGGGTATTTGTGATGGGGGTTGGGGTGGAATTGGTTTTGGTTGGGGGAGGGGGTGGTGGTGGTGGGGGGCCCCAGGACCCTCAAGCTGGCCCCAGGGCAAAAAACCAAAAGGGAGGTAACTCCCCCCCAAAGGACTTGGACCTGAAGTCTTTAAAAAGGACCCCCCTTTCCCAAGCAATAGACAACCCCTGAATCTCCCTGCGGGCACATCACTCATCAACAACTCCACAATAAAGGTAAGTGGCATTTAATTATTGTTTATTTTGCATGTCCCTTTCCCTTTTTCCATATAGGGAAATGTATATTTCATGAATTTTTTTCAGACTAGGGGGGGCAGGGCCGGATTAATTTTTTTCCATTTTTTTTAAGGGAAAAAATTTAACTCACCGCAAGCGCTCTAATAAATTTAATCCCTGCTTTGCAAATTTCCCTTTTGCTTTTTAATATCTCTGTAAGGCTGATGATGCGGGGATGAGGTAAAAAGCTTTAAACCTTTTTCCCCCAAAAGTTTATTGGACCAAATTTCAGCGGACCCCGGGGTTTGGCCCAGTGTGGGAAGAGGTAAAGCCCCGCGGGTTTTTCCCAAAAATTGTAGGTTCGTGTTTTATTTCCCACCCAGAGATCGGAAAAAATTTTAAAATTATTTTAAAAAAATAAAAAAATATATAAATACAAAAAAAAAAATATATATTTTTTAAATTTAAAAAAAAAAAAAAAAAACAACCCCCAGACGGGGATCTTCTATGCGGGACCCCAGGTTGGGGAATCTTTCCCTCAAGTTTTCACACTACTTAAAACGGGCCCTGCAATGTTGCAAGTGAGCAATCAAACGGGGAGAAAAGGCCCCCAGAGTAGTTTAGTGCCCCGGGCCCATTTAACCCCTTATCGGGAAAGTACTTGAGCAAAAGTTTTCCCAGCCCCCCCTGGGGCATTTCTAATATTATATATAAAATAATATAAATATATATTTTAAATTTTAATAAAATTAAATTATATATTATATATATAAAAGATATATTTTAAATAATAATAAAAATAAAAATTTTTTTTTTCAATTTTTCTTCTTTTTTTAAAAAATTTTTTAAAAAAGTTTTAAAATCAGAACTAAAATAAGCTAAAATTAAACCCAATAAATTTAAATTTATCCAAAATAAAACCAGCATAGTGTTAAAAAAGTGATGGACTCAAGTTACCAAAAAAATTTAATTACAAATTTTTTAAGAACTTCGATAAAAACAAAAAAGGGGAAATTCCCGGGAATAAATAAATAAAAACAATTTTAAAGATTATCCAGCGTTTAAGGTTTAAATATGTAACAAAAAATTTGATTCATTAAAAATAAACTTTTATTTTGATTACCCCAGATAGCTAATAAAATAAAACTCTGATTTTTTTTGATCAAAATATTCCCCAAATTTTTTTCTAAAAACCAAATTTTTGTTAAATTTAAAAATAGAAAAGGGTTACACACCTAAAAATCAGGGCCCAAAACATCCACTTAGAAATACACAGAAAGGAAACCAAAATTTCTAAAACGGACAAAATTTCAAAAAAAGGGCCCAAACAGTTTAGAGACCCCCTTCCCTCACCCCCAAAAAAAAATTTCATCCATTTTTAAAAAATCAAATTAAAAGATTGATGCGGTCGCTATTGTTGTTTTTTAAACAAAAAGAAAGCGGTTTATATATCCCCGGGCAAGGTGATGCATTCAGATTGTTTCCCAAGAGAGAAAATTTCCCATTTTTCTTGGATAAAGACCCCCCTTAACAGCATCAAGGCAAAATAATGCGATAATGTTGGGTAACTTTTTAAACCCGTTTAATTATTTCCCCCAGCAAAATACCAAAAATTTTCCCGGGAAAAAGTGGATACCCAATTTTGGGAAGTTTTAAGGGCCGATCGTGGTGGTTTCCCTCCATTTATCAATCGGGCCCCATTTTGGGAAGAAGGGAAAGTTTTAAAATTAGAAAACATTCATTGGATGACAAATTTCCCGCATTAGAAATTTTCCTTATGAAAAAAGATTAAGACTTTAAGTTACATTCACTTGTTAGACGAAAAAAGGGAACCTGATCAATTTAAAAATGGAAGATGGGGGAAATGGGGATATTAAAAGGTTTTGGGGACCCCCTCCAAGAGAGAACCCGATTTTGGATTTAAAAGATAAGTTTAGATTTGGGAAAGGACATAAAAAGTATTGGTTTAAAAAGGGTGATTGATGGGGTGGAACAGCCCTACCTATTTGGGGGTTAGAGGCTAGGACTTTGGGTAGTTTCAAATTTAGGTTGGAAAAATTAAATGAGTGGGGGGGTTGGTTTTGGGAGGGGACTTGAAATCGGACCCGTTTTTGGGGGGCATTGGGAAAATTGGGTTGGTCAAATGTTTGTTAGTGGGATGAATTGTGGCATACCTGGTTTTTTAAAACAGGTTTGCAGTTTTCCCTCCTTTTTATGTTCCATTTTTATACACCCAAACAAAATCGGGAATGATCTAAACAATTTTCATAGGGCCAGGCACGCATGAAAAGGTACCCTCTGAATCTTTTTGTTCCCGATACACCACGGGATCTAAAAAATTTGGGGTTGATCGAACAAAGGGGGATTTCGATTTTGGGAAAGAATATCAGAGAAAAGAAATGGGTTTTTTTAAAACAAAAGTCTTCCGAAAAAGAAAAGTCTGTCCTCAAAATTTAAAAAACCGGGTTTTTTTTAGTTTCAAATTCTCTATAGTTCCATAAGGAAAATATTATAATTAGAGCCTTTTTAAATTTTTTAAAATGTAAAAACCCACCCAGACTAAACTATTTGATACCCAAATTTCCAAGGGAAAAATCAAAATTTTTTTGAAAACTGGGTCCAAAAAGCATTCTGTAGAATGAAAATAAAAATCAATAATTTTTTTGAAACTGGAAACTGGAACTTGTGTCACCCAAAACCTGTTTGAACTTTCTCCTAAAGTTTGGTTTAAAACCCCCCTGATGGGGCCCTTCTCCCAAATTGGGGATGTATTCCCCTGATTCTAAGTCTTTTAACCATTTTGACTAAAAGAATAAAAAAACACAATGCCAAGGGAGGGAAAAATACATAAATCACGCAATCATAGGGAGGGAAACTTATGGGGGACGTTTCGGTCCGATTTTAACCATACAAAACTTAATATATACTTTTCCGGCCCTAAGATGCATCAATTAAATACCGGCCGCCAGAAGAGGAAAAAGGAAAATTTTTTTTACGTAATTTAATGGGAATAAAAATTCACACTATTTTAAAACAATGGTCATATCTTCGCCAACACGCCTTAATTTTTTCCCCACGTTTGAAGATTGGTAAGGGAAAATTTTGGAACGTTAAAGTTACGGGAAGAGGGCTTTGGGTTACGGGGGTTTTCGGATGCTGGGAAAGGATTCATCAACTTTGATCGAAGGGCACCTGGGGACATGCCAGTTTTTTCCCCAATTTAAAAGGAAAGAAAGTCATCTTTTCCCAAAAAAATTTCCCCTTTTGATTTTAAAACACCCACGATAACAGTGAAACAACATTTACAGCAACACTTTGTGTTTGCTCATCAAATTTTCTTACAACAGAGGGTACCCCCAAAGGTCAATTTATTTCTTTCCCCCAGATGTTTGTTTTTTGTCCCTTTCAGTGATATTTTTTTCATGAAGAATAGCTATAATTTATTTGGTTAAAATTCACAAAAACCAACATAGAGGATTATGGAAGACATTTAGTCCAAGGCCCTTTTAACTACACAAATTTAAAAAGGGAAAGGGGTTCAGTATATGTGGAAGGGTGGGCAGGGGGAAACCGGGAAAGGACAGGGGCCCAAAAGAAGGGAAAGGGAAAGGGAAAAAACATAGTGAAGGAAAGAAAATGGGAGGAATTAAGAAGGAAGGGGGAGCCAAAGGGGAAAGGGAAAGGGCAGAGGGGAAACAAGTGAAAGGGAAAGGGCAGGGGGGAGCCCGGGAAAGGGAAGGGAAAGGGGGAAAGGCCTTTTGGGAAAAAAGGAAAGGAAAGATAAGTTGAAGTAAAGGGGGTTAGGAAATGAAGGAAGGAACAAAGAAGAAGTTTAAAAAGGGGGGAGCAAAAAGAAAAGGGGGGAGAGCCAAGTGAAGGGACGAGGGAAAAAACAAGTGAAGGAAGGACAAGGGAAAAAGGAAGGAAAGGGAAAGGGGAAAAACCGAGTGAAGGAAAGATTTGGGGAGAACCAAGGAAATTGGACAGGGTTCCTCAAAAGGACAGGGGGGAGCCACGTGAAAAAAGGACAGGGGAGAGCGGGGAGAAAAGGGGGGGGAGGCCTAGTGAAGGAAGAACGGGCGGGGTGCCAAGTGAAGGAAGGACAGGAGTGCACAGGAAGGGAAGGGGCATGGGAGAGAAGGGGGAGGGGAAAGATAGGAGAGTGAAGTGACGGAAAAGGGCGGGGGAGAGGCAGTTGAAGGAAGGATGGAAAAGGGGGCCAAAATAAAGGGGGGCGGTGGGGGGACAAAATGAAGGGGACAGGGGAAATTTCCAAGGAAGGAAGGACAGGGGGGAGAAACAGGTTTAAGGAAAAAAGGAGGCCCAAGGGAAAGGGAAAGGGCAGGGGAGGGGACAAAATGAAGGAAGGACAAAAGGAAAGGCAAAAGAAGGAAGGACAAAAGGAAGAAATGGGAAGGGGAAAGGGCATGGGGGATCCAAGTGAAGGCAGGATAGGGGGAGGAAATAAGTGAAGGAAGGGCAAAGGGGGAGAAGTGAAGTAAGTAGAGGGAGAGGGCCAATGAAGGAAGGATGGGGGAGAGGCTAGTTGAAGGGGAAAGGGGGGGGGGGAGCCAAGTGAAGGGAGGGGGCAGATGAGAGACAATTGGGAAAGGGAAAGGGAAAGGGGGGAGACAAATGAAGGAAGGACAGGGAGGGGACAAGTGAAAAACACGCAGACAAAGTAAAAAAGGGAAGACAAAGGGGAGAGCCAAGTGTTGGCAGGACAGGGAGAGACAAGGGGGAAGGGGAAAGGGCAGGATGTAGCCCCCGTTGGGAAATAAAACAAGGGAGACAAGTGGGAAAGGGAAAGGGCAGGGGGAGAGGGCCCCGGTGAAGGGGAAAGGGCAAGGGAGAGACAAGTGAAGGCAGGCCAGTGGAGAGAAAGGGGAAGGGGAAAGGGCAGGAGAGAAAAGAAGTGGGGGAGGAGGTGCCAAGTGAAGGAAGAATAGGAAAAAGGGTGGTTGAAATAAGGACAAGGGAGCCATGTGGGAAGGGGAAGGGGGGGAAAGGGAAAAGCCAGTTGGGAAAGGGAAAGGGCAGGAAAGAGCCAAGTGAAAGAAGGACAAAAAAGGGGGGCCAGTTGAAGGGGAAAGGGCAATGAAGGCCAAGTGAAGGAAAGACAGGGAAAGAGCCAGGTAAAGGAAGGAAAGAGTGCCAGGAGAAAGAAAAGGGCAGGATATAGCGAGAAGTGGGCAAAGGAGAGACAAGTGAAGGAAGGACAGGAGAGACAAGTGAAGGCAGGACAAAAGGGGGAGACAAGTGAAGGACGGCAGAGGAGAGACAAATTGGGAAAGGAAAAGACAGTAGAGTGCCCAAATGAAGGAAGGACGGGGGGAGACAAGTGAAGGGGACAAGGGAGAGGAAAGGGAAAGGGAAAGGGCAGGGGGAAACAAGTGAAGGGTGGACATGGTAGCCATGTGAAGGAAAGACAAGTGACAATCAAAAATGAAGGCAGGCCAGGGGGAGACAAGAGAAGGAAGGACAAGGGGGGAGACAATGAAGTGGGGGAGAGTGCCAAGTGAAGGGGAAAGGGATAGGAGAGTTTGTTGAAGTAAGGACAAAGGGGAGCCATGTGAAGGAAGGGGAGGGCAGAGCCAATTTAAGGAAGGACAGGGAAAAAGAGCCTTGGGAAAGGGAAAGGGCAGGAAAAAAAGGGCCCAAATGTAGGCGGGGCGGGGGGAGACAGGTGAAGGAATTACAGTGGGGAGCCAGTTGAAGGAAGGAGATGAGAGTGCCAGGGGGAAGGAAGGACAGGATATAGCCCCCAGAAGTAAAGGCAAAGGGGGAGCCAAGTGAAGGCAGGGCGGGGGAGATAAGGGAAAGGCCCGGACGGGGGAGAGACAAGTGAAGGAGGGAGGACGGGGGGGGAGACATGTGAAGGACGGGCAGCGGAGAGACAAAAAAGGGGAAAGGGAAAGGGCAGGAGGGAGCCGAGTGGAATGAAGGACAAAGGGGAAAACCGTTTAAGGGGAAAGGGCAATGGAGAGCCAAGTGGGAAAAGGGGAAAAACAGAGGAGGGGACAAGTGAAGGGGACAAAGGAAAAACCAAGGGGAAAAGGGGGGGGAGAGACAAAAAGGAAGGGGAGGGGCAAGTGAAGGAAGGACGGGGGGGAACAAAATGTAGGTAGGAAGGGGGAAAAAGACAAATGGGAAAGGGAAAGGGCAGGGGGGGGGGCCCCGTTGAAGGAAGGAGAGGGGGAGTGCCAATGGTGGAGAATTTTTTTATAGTACTGGTATTTAAAAATAATTTTCAGCAATGGTGAAAAAAAAGGTTTTATCAGTAGTGGTGTTTAAAAATGGTTGTATAAGGTAGGGAATAAATATTGTTTAATTCAAGTAGTTAATTATGGTAAGTCAGGTTGGGACTAATTAGGGTAGTGTTAGTAGCAGGCGATGTATAGTCGTGCTGGTGCTGTTTTTGATGGTGATGTTGTGTATATTGTTGGCTAAATGAATTATAGACATACTGTTTGTATTGTAGTAGGGTTTTGACAATGCTTGTAATCAGTAATGATAATGTCTTTTCCAAAAACCACCCTGGAAATTTGACATCAAGGCCTTTTTTTTTATAGTGGGTTTCCCCCCCAGGGGCCCCCTCCACTCTTCCCCCTCAGCTCACACTCCCAAACTTCTCCCCAAAAACTTAAGGGGGAGAGGCCTTGGTTTTCTTCCCGAAGCTGAAAAAAAAGTCCTGGGGGTTCTCTACCAATTTTAAAAGCAAGCGCTCTTCCAAATCCCCCCATAATTTACGACTTCTGCTCTTTCCCCTTCCCCATGGCCCAAACTCTCATGTGCTGATCCTCAAGTTGAGTAAGTATTACGGAAACAAAGGTTCACCAAAAGGCGTTGGCATCGAAGGCGTTATACTTTTTTTCATGGGGTGCCATTTTTACGTTCTTCCTCTTTTTTAGCTTTACGTCTGGCCAAAGGGACGATCCCCCCTTTTTCCGGGGGGCGGGAGGTTGCGAAATCGCCAGCCTCAGCCATCATCATAGGTTTTTCACAACAAAATCTGGAGTTGTGTTGTGTGGGGAACGATTTATACCACTAAGCGACTGTCAGCTGTACAAAAATACCTTCTATGAGCCAAGTTTTCAATGATGTACCAAAATTTTTTTCAGTTATTAAATATAGTTAAATTAGAATAGTGGAAATTTTTACATTCTTTCCCCTTATAGAAGCCCTTTTTTTGAACGACAAGTCACGTTGTAGTAAAAAGAAGTACTAAGAATAGTCATGATACTTAAAATACTGTTAGAAAAGGGGACAAGGGGTTTAAAAGGGAAATGATAATGACTGTAGTTCAATTACTGGTATAATTGTAGGTATCGTCTTGAAAATTTGTATTGTAGAGAATGTCGGAACAAATTATAAAAGGGGCAATTTGGGAACTTTTTTGGGAAATTTTTCAAAGGGTTATCACATAAAGGAGAATTGAAGAGAGGAAAACACCCCTTCAACCTTGGGGTTTTCAGTCCATCAATCTTTCAAATTGAGGGTGAAACGCTCAAATTTGAGTTCCTCATTTCCCCCCGTTCTTAAAGATTCCCTTTGGGATGATGAACCCATGTGGAACTTTCTCAATGAAATACCAAAATTTACATTTTTCAATTTTTAAAAATTTTGTAAAAAAAGATCTGATAACAGACATTCGGGTATTTTTATAATCAAAATAAAAAGGGGTGTTATTTAAATCTTGATAGTTTTAAATGATCTATACAGGTAGTTGTGATTTGGATATTAGTAGTAATTTAAATGTTGATCTGGTGATTTTGACATGTTTTTAAAAACAAAGGAAATTTTCGATAACGCAACGTAGGAAAATTCCGAGAAGACATAGTGATAATTGTTGTAGCACCAATGGTAATAACTGCTTTACAAGATGAAAATAAACTTTTGGGGGTTTGATGAGGGAACAGTCTACCTAATTGGGTTACGAGGCAATTTGGGTAGTTTCAAATTTGGGTTAAAACATGAGTGGGGGGGGTTGGGATTTAGGGGGATTCACATCAGAGCTTATTTCTGGGTAGCATTAAAAATTGGGTTGGGGCAAATGTTTGTTATGGATGAATTGTAAAGGACCTGCCCGTATGGGGCCAACAGGCCCCTGCAGGTTTTCCTTTTTTATGTTCTTATGTAATGAAACAACAATGGGGATAATGGAGAATTGTTTTGGGTTTATTTGGGGGCCCGCAGGGGGATAAAGTCACTGATGATAATTTTGTAAAAACAAAAGGGACGTACGAGACTGGAAAAAAACCAAAAAACCCCACAAGAAAAAGGGGCTTGGGGTTTTTTCCATCTTACCATTTACAAAAACCCCCCTTTTCCCGAGGAACATTTTGGGCGTGCCCCATTCTGATTTCTCCCCCTTTATGCAAACTCTGTTGCCTTTGTGGCCATGCCTCCCCCAAAAAAATTTCTCCCCCCATTCCGTGTCCCTCCTGGATGGAACTTATCAAGCCTTATGAAGTCCATAACACAAAGGGTTGTTTTTATGAAAGAAGTTGATAATTATGGCGGTGCCAACAGTGGAAAAATAAAGTTAAATTTGTGTTGATAATTGGGGGCGCCCAGTTATTTTGATAAAGATAGTACCAATAGTGTAATAAATATAATAGTGGCAGTAGTAGGATAATAAACAATGGTAAATTATATTTTTATAGGGTGATAATTATGGTGTTTTTTTTGGTTTAATGAACAAGTAGTTTGATAATTATGGTTTGTAGTGGGGGAGATTTGTTTATATTTATGGTGATAAATATAATTCTGTCGGTAGTGGTGATAAATTTGTATCAATATGGTAATAAATATGGTTGTTTAAATTGGTGATAAATTGGATGAATAAGATAGTGGGATAAATTTTTGTTGTCAAAATTGGGGTTAATTATGTTTTGTAGGGTTGGTACTGTTGGGGTTAGTGTTGAGTGCTGTGTATAGTGTGGTGGCGCTGTTTGTATGATGGAAAGTTGTGCATTTTTGGGCCTATGAATTTAAAGAAATACTGTTTGTATTGTAGTGACGTTTGAAATTTGGGAGGTGATGAGTGTAGTTTATTGCTTTTATTTAATTGTTTTGTGTATTTAATGAGGTGTGCTTTTTGAAGTGATGCTCTATTTATTGTAGTAGTGCTGTGTATTTTACTGGGATGAGTGTAGATACTGGTGCTTGCTTTTAATGAGGCTGTGTTTATTGAATGATGTGTGTATTTGCTTTCTGTTGTATTGTAACGGGGTTTTTTTATTGTAGACATGCTCTGTGTATTGATGCTGCTTTGTTCGGGCACCCTTTTCCCCATTTAAAAACGTATTGTTTACCGACGCCTCGACTTACAACGGCTCTTAACCAGTATTATACCTAAATAATGTATATTAGAGCTGATTTTTATTCTGAGCAAAGGAATGGGGTTTAGGTGCTGGGGTATGTTTGAAGATCATTGATGTTTTGAGGAAGAGCAGGGGACCAAAGGGCATTTGGAACCCAGATCAAGTGGCCGTGTTGTTGATGCTGTGTCTTTAATTGACATACGATCCTATTAGTAAGCTACCTTATTCACATCTGCCTGCTACAAGCAAATATCCAAGTGGTTGACACGGGGTTGAACACATTCAACGGGGGTTTAAAACATCAAAAATAGCCAGAACAGCTAAGGGGCCTGCAGTTGCTGCTTGTCCCCGAGCAGGCCTACGATAATTCTAGTTTTTGGCAACCAGGTTTTCCCGTAGTGGCTTAGTTAAGAACAATTTAAGAGCATTGCAATTTTACTTTTAATGGACATGCCAGAGGTTCACCTATAAACATAGTGTTTTTTGGGGTTTGCTTGTACACAGAGTGAACATTTGTCTATCATATTTGATAGAAATGTTTGCTGCTTTCCCCCAAAGTTAATTTCATTTTGGGCCGTTTTAAAACTTTAAAAGGCTCAGAGTGTCTTCAGTGTAGGACTTTTTTGATAAATCAGTGTA
>NW_027195362.1:0-52500 GCF_038502225.1 Cherax quadricarinatus
GTCTGTTATATTTTTCTCCCAGTATTTGTGTATTCTTGTTTTGTTTTCATTCTTTTGCTATTTTATTTTTCTGTGTGTTGAACATTCTTGTGTTCATATTCTTTTCATCTAGCCAGTGTCTAATTTGTTTTATCTCCACAGACAATAGTGCCATTATTTTGTGCAAGCAAGAAAATTATTTTTCCAAATTTTTCACACATCAAGTTTCATAGCAAGAAAATTCTAATATTGTGTTTATATTGATGTGTTGTGTTCTGCATCACTGTAAGTGTTCAAACCTTTTGTTCTGTGTTTTTTCATCTACTATTTTCATATTTTATTGAACAAATTCACTCTTAGGGGAATTTTTAAGTTCTTGTTTTAAAGTAATTCATTCTTTGTTTGTTCAGTAAGTGTTGCTTAAGCAGCAATTAAGAGTTAAAGTGTTCACTCAGTTCATTCCTTGATATATTTTCTTTTCTTGTAAACTGTATTTTCTTATGTGTGTAATTTTTTTATTATTACACATTGACTCATTTTGCAATAATTCTTGTGCAAACATTGTGTTGTCATTAAAATTTTTCTTTCAGAAATTTTATTTAGTGTTGTGCAGTACTTTTGATTAGCAATTGCTATTTGCAATATTGTTACAGTTTATTTCAGTGCAGTTTCTTATGTTCTGTTCTGTGCATAATATTTTATTCTCTGTGTGCCATTTTATTTTCTTTTTAGTGAATTGTTTTCCCAGTTTTTCTTAATTTTGCACAAGCTTTATTGAGTCCATTTTAACATTTTTGATTGAT
The DNA here is from genome assembly GCF_038502225.1 of Cherax quadricarinatus. Classification (NCBI taxonomy): domain Eukaryota; kingdom Metazoa; phylum Arthropoda; class Malacostraca; order Decapoda; family Parastacidae; genus Cherax; species Cherax quadricarinatus. The sequence continues at coordinate 783 of NW_027195362.1, forward strand.
TCATCATTTTATTGTTGAATTTCCCTATTGCATTGAGAGTAAAGACAACTCACTGTGCCATTTATTCAATTTTAAAGTAAAGTTGAGCAAATTAGATTTGAGTAAAGTACAAGTTCTCTTGATTTTCAAAGTGTTGTTTATTCAGTTGAGTATTTTCTTGTGTGAGTTTCCTTGCTTACAGTGTGACCTGTCAATTTTTAATTACTTAGACAGAATAGTTAAGCATTTTCTTCCCATTTAAGTTCACTGTGTTGTGTGTTCCTCAGTTAGATTTTCCTTTTATTTCTCTAAATTCTTATTTTACATTTTGCAAACATGTCTCAAGTCTTCTCGAGCGATGCCTCAGCAAATTCTGCTAGTACACCCATTAATGCATCAGTCCAAAATTCGAGTAATTCCTTATCAAACAATAGACATACTCAGACTTCTAGCCTGCGCAATTTTAGTCGTGATCCTTATGATGCTATGCCATTGTTCAATGGTAACCCAGACAACCTAGAAGGTTCGTTTACCACTGTTCGAGCTAGAGTTAATGCCTCAGTAGATGGTCCTCCATCTGAGAGTTGTTTAATTAGTATCGGAAAGGAGAGTCTAGTTTGTTCTCCAGCCGCCTCACGTGTGTTCAACTTGATTCGTATGAAGGACTTTCAAGATCTAACCAGGTGGCAAGATTATGAACAGTTAATCCGTAACTACCTTGAACCAGTGCGAGAAACCGATCCTTTTGTCGTTCTCAAAGAATTAGTGTGTACAGCTCCGAGGCCAGAAGAATCATTAGATGAGTTTGCCCTTCGTCTAAATAACCTAATGTCCTCATTCGTTAAAGCAGGTCAAAATTCCAAGTACCTTAAAGATAATAAACCAGCCCTTGAGGGGTTTGCTAAATTAGCAGCATTTGGAGTTATTAAACAACTAATGCCACCAACATCAATGTATGTGTACAATTCTGGTCCTCTAAATTCTACTATGGGACCGCTCGCAGCTCTCATCCATTTACGTAATTTGTGTCCCGAGGGAACCTTCCCTTATCGAAAGTCTACACCAACCACTTTGTCTACTCCTGTACTTCCTCTAATTTGTGCTACTACCAAAACTCCCAATCTAAATCACTCACGATCACCATCCAAAGCCAGTGTTAAGAGTCATCATTTCCGTAGCACCTGTAGCATGTATAGTACCTATAGTCAAAGAACTTGCTACAATTGTGGTTTCCATGGCCATATTGCAATTAATTGTCCTGATAGTCACCCTAAGAGGCATCGTACTGATGATGAGTACCAGTCAGATCTTCCCTACTGTACTTATCATAGAATACATGGACATGACACATCTGAGTGCAATGCTCTCTACAATCTTCAGTGCTCTAGATCTTTCTGTGGCCATTCCAACCGCAGAACCAGGAGAGGAAACAGACGTCGTAGTTCTCAAACTAACCAGAACCAGGCTCATCCTTCCAATTCGGGGGAATCTGAGCGCCCTAGTCTACTCGTCCAGTCGTGACAGTAGGTGATAATGAGTACGCCATCTCAGTTCAAAATTCCTATGAAGCCTTAGCCAGTCTTGAGAATGACAACCTCGCTGTTGATGCTGCTTCACACGTCTCTGACGTAGAGGAATTTGGGGATGAAGTAGAAAATGCCTTCTCCGATGACAACCCACCCTTCTGTTTACACATAACTCCAAATGAAACGATAGGTCCTTTAGTACAAGCTTCTGTCCATAATGTGCCCGTTCATGTGTTCATGGACTCTGGTGTGCAAGTTAATATCATCAGGTCTAGCTTGTTTGAAGAGAAGCAGTTACGACGTGTCCTCCTCGTTGAACCAACTACTGTAACCTCCCTTAGTGGAGTAGCTGGTTCCCTTCTGCGTGTCCGAGGTCAGACTTCACTCACCTTTTCTTTCCAAGGTAGAGACTTTACTGCTGCTTTTCTTGTTGTCAACCAGATTACTTTCCCTGGTGACCTTCTACTGGGATTTGCTTCCATGCGAGACTTACGCATTGTGCTCGACCCTTACCAATGGCATGCCCAAATTGACGACTTGATTGTTCCATTTTGGGGTTACCAGCTTGGATCAGAAATCTGCCATACTGCTGCAGAGTACGATGTACGAATTAAGTCCTTACAAGCCAATGCATTCTCCAGTAGCGTGCCCAAGCGGTCAGGCACTAGTAACTCTGTCATTCCCATCTGTGTTCCACCTACACCTTCAGACATGCAAGATAGTGCATTGCCTCAAGTGTCCGAGGACACTCAGACTGCCTTGAGTGCACAGCCTATCCCTGCAATGACTGCTAGTTCAAGTAGTAGTTTCTCCACAGGGGATGCCTTGTCGGAAAATGATTACTTGAAACTAGTAATGCCATCTCTTGTTGATGTCACATGCCATCTGCAGAAAGACGTCTCTGTTGCAGCTAGTGCTCTCACTAGAGTGTCTGTTGTTGTTCCTAATGTTCCAGATGGTGATAACATCCTAGTTGACAGTGATTCCTGCAAGGTCAAGGGTTTATTTGTTGAACCTTCCTTACACGTTGTAAGAGACAGTAAGATCCATTTATTCCTTGCTAACACTTCGGGTCACAGTGTTCGTCTCAGAGCAAATACCAATCTTGTTGACCTGGTTTACTATCCTTACCCGGTTCAAATACAGGATGACGTGCCACCTGACCAGTGGGTTGGTGCTATTTCAACAGGGGAGACCTCATCCACTCCACTGGATCAATCCATTCCACCAGTTGAGGAGAAAGACTTAGCTCCCACTGACTTCCCAGATGAAGTCAAGCGTTTGTTGACTTTGTTGAACAAGCGCCACTGCCTTACCAGGTGAGAAGATGGGTATAACGAACTTATTGTCCCATCGTATTCCACTTGAACCTGGTACTAGGCCTATCTATATACCTGCGTACAGAATGCCTCATTCCCAAGTTGCTGTCGCAGAAGAACTGATCAATCAAATGCTCGATGATGGAGTTATTGCACCTAGCAATTCACCCTGGAATGCTCCCTTAATCCTACTGCCCAAGAAGGACGGTACTTGGCACCCGGTGATTGACTTTAGGAAGTTAAATGCGAAAACTATTCCAGATCGCTACCCACTTCTTGTACTTGGTGATCTTTTATGCAATATCGGAGATAACAAAGTCTTTTCAACCCTTGACTTGTTACAAGGGTTTTGGCAAGTCCCTTTTCATGAGGACAGCCAAGAGCTAACTGCATTATCCACTCCTACAGGTCATTATCACTTTCTCCGTATGGCATTTGGATTACAATCCTCTCCTATCACATTCTCTAGACTCATGACCAATATCTTTAGAGGTCTTATAAGTAAAGCACTTAGGGTGTACTTAGATGACGTAATCGTCATGTCCAAAGATGTGGATACACATCTGAAAAGACTTGATATAGTACTTGGTAAGCTAGAAGAAGCCAATTTAAAGATCAAACTGTCTAAATGTCAATTTTTCAGATCAGAAATTAAGTTTCTTGGCCACGTAGTCACTCCTAGAGGGGTTACGACTGATCAAAGTAAAGTAACGGCAGTACTAAATTTTCCATCCCCCAAAACTGCTGATGCTGTAAGATCCTTTGTGGGTCTAGCAGGTTTCTACAGATCTTTCATTGCTAATTTTTCTTCAATAGCAGCTCCTCTAACTGAATTGCTTAAGAAAGATGCTCCTTTCGTTTGGACCTTCCGTCGAGAAAGAGCATTCCAGACACTAAAAGAAAAGCTAACGTCCTCTCCCATTTTGAAATTCCCAGATTTTTCTAAACCCTTCTATTTGACAACTGATGCTAGTTCAATTGGCATAGGTGCTGTACTAGCTCAGAAGACTGATCGCAAGTACAACGCAGTTGCATTTGCTAGCCGAGTCCTTATGAAGGCTGAACGTAATTATACAGTAATGGAGCAAGAAGCTTCAGCAATAGTATGGTCTTTAAAACACTTCCGAGACATTATTTACCAGTACCCTGTTCATGTCTTGACAGACCGTGCACCACTGATACCTTTATTCCAGAAAAAACAACCTACTGGAAGGTTAGCCAGATGGATCTTGACTATTCAAGAGTTCAATCCCACTTTTGAACATTTACCTGGCAAGTCAAATGTAGTCGCAGATGCTTTATCGCGACACGTTAGTGTAGTTACTGCAGATCCTCCATTTACTGCCGAGGATGTCAAAAATGCCCAAAGAACAGATCCCATGTGGTCTGGTGTGATTCGATTCCTGCTCCAGGAAGATCTTATTCTGACTGTGAAGCCACCAGCACCCATTAGTGACTTTGTAATGAGCCAAGAATTACTGTATCCAACAGCCGATTTGGGTACTCCAAGTAGAAGAGTATACCAGTTAGTAATTTCACAGTCACTAGTGAACGTAGCTCTACAGCTAGTTCATGATGCACCAGGTGTTGCACACCCTGGTATGGATTGTTCTATGAAACAAGCCAGAATGAAGTACTTTTGGCCATGTATAGCAACTGACATTTCAGAGTATGTTAAGAAATGTAGTGTTTGTATGCAACATAAAGGAAATGTCAATGGTCCTAATCCAATCCAAGTGTACCCAACCACTAGCAAACCGTGGGAAAGAGTTGCCCTTGATTTGTTAACCAATTTTAAATGTTCCCTCCAAGGCAACAAACATCTGTGTGTTATGGTAGACCATTTCACCAGATATTGTGAGTTAGTTCCTATTGCAGATAACACTGCTGAGACAGTAGCTAAAGCATTTAAAGAATGCATTATCTGCAGGCATACCACCCCTAAGTCCTTAGTAACAGATAATGGAGGTGAATTCTGTAATGAGATTCTTGAAAATTTGTGTACCTTGTACAAGATCTCTAAATCCACCATTGTTCCTCATCATCCTGCCAGCAATGGGTTAGCTGAACGAACCAATACGGAAGTACTTGATGTCTTGAGAGCCACTATCAACCCCAATAGTGAAACTTGGGATGAAGTTATACCAGATGTTCAATGTGCCATAAATTCTGCTTACAATGCTTCCATAGGTGATACTCCACATTATGCATCGTATGGTGTAGACAAGCGTTTACCCTATGAGTTGTTATATTCTACTCCGAAACCCAATTACAACCCTAATGATTTCATAGCAACTCATACAAGCATAGCTCAGTGTGTTTTTAGATGAATCCGTGAAACACTTCATAAATCAACAGCAGAATTTACTAGAGTAACTAATAGCCGTGCTAAGCCGTCAAAAGTTAAAGTAGGTTCGAGAGTTATGCTGGCAAATTTCAACAAAACATCCTCGATGCCTAAGCTCGATCAAAAGTTTGTCGGCCCTTATCGAGTTGTTGAACATATCACTGGCAATAAGTATAAGGTTAGAGAAATTAGTACTGGTAAGTACAAAGAATTGCATTTAGATCATATGAAGTTAATATGCGATGTTGATGATATTGCTACCCAGACTGATGTGACAGATGCTGAAAATCCTCTTGACTCTCTACCCTCTACCTCAAATACTCAGTCAGATAATCAACCTGAATGTCGTTACTCTTTGCATACTCAACAAGTAATGAAAAACCCACAAGTGTCTTTTGTAGATACTCATTCAGATCTCCCTCAGTCAAGGCATGTGTTAGCTATTGCAGAGGAATTTGATCCTCCCAGAGATGATAACCATTCTGCATATGTAAACCTCACCCTCACAGAATTGGGTTTAAATGTACATAGTCTGTGTAACTAGATGTCTGAGACGAAGTAAATTGTCAACTGTTTGTTATTAACTGATCAGTTTTTTCAGAATTTTCTTTTTTCATGTTCACGTTCCCTTCGTATTCTGAGAATTTGACAGTAATGATCTGAGTGCACCAGATTGCCTTTGCTGTTAATTTCACCTTGTATATATATATATATATATATATATATATATATATATATATATATATATATATATATATATATATATATATATATATATATATATATATTTATTCTTCCTCAGAATCCGTAGAGTGCATGAATACAGATCGATCAATCAATTCCATCCATATTGTACAATGAATTGTTCTTATAAGTCGTAATGCATTACAATGAAACTCACTACGTTAAAACTGATTATGTTAACACCCATTACGTAAAACTCATTATGATACCATCAATTAGTTCTAAGTTACATATGTCTTTGTTATTGTATAGAATCAGCCCAGAACCACCTGCCTGTTCAGCCTATAGCATAGTAGTGAATGTCGAGATGACATACGTAACATGACCGAGCTGTCATCATAGTTGCTGATCCTCCTTTGCACGTGTTGTATGTATAGATTAACTGAGCATTATAGTACCATCCATGTGTTTTATATAGAAGATCCCTATGCCTGTGACTCTATGACGTCACAGGATGCAGCATGAGTGAGTGGGTCACTCTGCCTCACTCTCACTCGGCGTTTAGACATCCAGGCAGTAACACGGCAGGCTGGGCCCATCCCTTCCTTACCACAGTTTGACAATATATATCGTTACCATCCAACAAGTGAGTTTACCTTATCCATCTTATCTCCTTCCGAATCCCTACGACATTAGGAGCCTTCTGGTCTACCTAAGTATGGCAGGATTTGCTACCGAAGAGACGTGCTCCGAGACCGAGTCAAAGAGCGATGATCCCCAGAACAACTTAAGAGATAAAAGAGAGTTCCATACCAGCATCATCGGTGGCAGACACATCAGCATCTTCCTGGAGCAGCGCCTCGACAACATCATGATGACCGAACCCGGCAGCCTCATGCAGTGCAGTCTTGCCTGCAAATTATCAAGTGCCATTAGTGCACCACAGTAACACTACTGTGTGCTGTATCGGGTATACAGTAATTTGCAATCCACTCAAAAACTGCATAACATCTGGCTCATCTTGAAATCGTCATTAGCTATCTGTCCAGGACTTACTTCAGTGTCTTATAGTTTTATTCCCAATTTGCATCTTGTTAACTGTGTGGCAGCGGGAGTATAATACAGTATGATATATAACACAAACATACTGTAACAGAGGAAATTATACAACGTAATATTGTGAAACAATACGTCATGGTACATTTACAGACGTACGTTAAATGAGGGAACTGATATTGTGCACTTAACAATGAAAGTCAAAATATACATTTAACATCTTGTCGCAAAAGACTAAAAAAAATCTATATTAAGTCAACAGAACAAAGGAAAGGTTAAAATATATTCAAAATATTTGTATATGAATGAAAAAACTAAGTAATCCTTAAGAAAATAAAGTGTAAACAACTAATCAATATTCGAACTTGAAAATCAATCAGTTTACCAATAAATAAATTAACATTTGTAAAAATTGGTAAACTATATTAACAAATATGCAAATAAGTGGCGCTAGTAAACAACTACAAGCACAAAGCCAACCTAGGGAAATAATACGATATTGTAAACAAATATACTTTTAAATAAGAACGTGAAACAGAAGCCAGCATGAACACAATGAACAGGGAGAGTATAAAAGAAACATGCAGTGGGAAACGTTCATTCAAGACATGAAAAGAAGTGAAGAAATAAATCAAACAAGTAAACAAATAGTGTAAATAGGAAAATAATAGAGACCCCATTTATCTGCAGCATTAACAGCAGCATGTTGGGAGAGCAGAACTTCCACCAGAGCCAAGTTGCCCATCCGTGCCCCTACCTGCAGTGTCGTCTGTCCTGTGTACGTGCACAAACACTATCAACACACGCTCCATAATAAAAATATATTTTTAAGACGTTCTTTATTCAACTGATTTATTATTGATATGATTGGCATACATGATAGCAAGTCCCTGGTTATATTGACATGATTGGCATACATGATAGCAAGTCCCTGGTTATATTGACATGATTGGCATACATGATAGCAAGTCTCTGGTTATATTGACATGATTGGCATACATGATAGCAAGTCTCTGGTTATATTGACATGATTGGCATACATGATAGCAAGTCTCTGGTTATATTGACATGATTGGCATACATGATAGCAAGTCTCTGGTTATATTGACATGATTGGCATACATGATAGCAAGTCTCTGGTTATATTGATATGATTGGCATGCATGATAGCAAGTCCCTGGTTATATTGACATGATTGGCATACATGATAGCAAGTCCCTGGTTATATTGACATGATTGGCATACATGATAGCAAGTCTCTGGTTATATTGATATGATTGGCATACATGATAGCAAGTCTATGGTTATATTGACATGATTGGCATACATGATAGCAAGTCTCTGGTTATATTGACATGATTGGCATACATGATAGCAAGTCTCTGGTTATATTGACATGATTGGCATACATGATAGCAAGTCTCTGGTTATATTGACATGATTGGCATACATGATAGCAAGTCTCTGGTTATATTGACATGATTGGCATACATAATAGCAAGTCTCTAGTTATATTGACATGATTGACATACATGATAGCAAATCTCTGGTTATATTGACATGATTGACATACATGATAGCAAGTCCCTGGTTATATTGTCATACAAGATAGCAAGTCCGAGGTTATATTGACATGATTGGCATACATGATAGCAAATCCCTGGTTATATTGACATGATAGCAAGTCCCTGGTTATATTGACATGACAGCAAATCTCTGGTTATATTGACATGATTGACATACATGATAGCAAATCTCTGGTTATATTGACATGATTGACATACATGATAGCAAGTCCCTGGTTATATTGAGCACTTCGGACAACCTTAAACCAAAAACTGTAACTACAGAAAGATTATTTAAGTCGTTTATAAGAATGTTCAAGTTTACAGTCTTCGCCAGTAACTATCTGGTTCATAATTATACTTTTTGTATAATGTTTAGAGTGGTTATTACGTATGTTATTAAAATACTAATTAGTTTAGGTTAGGTAAGGTTGGTCAGGAAACTGGACAAATATTTCCTGACGCTGGTCATAGATGATGACCCACAGCTGGAGCTTTTGGTCATCTGACCGAGGCCTTCCACTGGTTTACCTCTCCATCCCTAACCATAACCATTTATGCTAATATAATACAAATTCTTATTTATAAAATAGACTTACTACCCAGAACATTGAATAATGTGAAGGATCGTGGACGGTGCAGCATCACTGCACAAACTAACACTATTTAAAAAATGCATTGTTATTTTTTTTATTTTTCTGACAGGGGTTTAATGGACGGTATTAGAAGGAATTTAAAAAGAGATACGAGTTAGATTTTTTTGATAAAATATAATAATGTTATAATAGTTTTGGCAGTGTTGGAGATAGTGATATAGTGAATCTTCAGTGAGAATTATATCTCCAGAAATTAATATTGGTACGAAAAAAATGCTGATTGATTTTTTTCCATTGACAGTGGTATAAAATGTTTTATTTTTGGAATAAACTTAACTTAGGAACCTCACCTAACCTTACTTAAGAACATAAGACAGAAGGAACACTGCAGCAGGTCTACTGGTCCGTGCGAGGTAGGTCCAAGTCACCTCCCGGCCAATGACCCACCTAGTCAGGTTAGGTCACATCCACTTAAGGAAGGAGCACGGCATCAGACCTATTAGCACAAGTTACTCAGGTCTAACTCACACCCACTCATGTATTTATCTAACCTATTTATAAAACTATATAACGTCATAGCTTCTATGACGGTACTCGGGAGTTTGTTCCACTCATCCACAACTCTATTACCAAACCAGTGCTTTCCTATATCCTTCCTGAATCTGAATTTTTCCAACTTGAAACCATTGGTGCGAGTCCTGTCTTGGCTGGATATTTTCAGCACGCTATTTACATCCCCTTTATTTATTCCTGTCTTCCGTTTATACACCTCGATCATATCCCCCCTAATTTTACACTTTTCTAGAGTGCAGATTCAGGGCCTCAGTCTATCCTCATAGGGAAGATTTCTAATACATGGGATCAATTTTGTCGTCCTCTGTACGTTTTCCAGTGCATTTACATCTTAAACTAGCGTAATTTTTCAAGATAAATTATGCTTTCAATAACATAGGAGAGTTTAAATATATTTGGTAATGCCTAAAATCAATGGTATATATTGTTTTCGCTCTGTTGCTCTCACCAGGGAAAGGCTTGTTGATTACGATAAGGTCAAAGACACAGTGCTGAGGACCAATGAATTTATTCCTAAATAGTACCAACCGGACTTAGAAAACAGCGTCACCAGGAAGGGAAAACAGTTTCCCATCGTTCAGTAAACTGCTTTAGTTGTTAACGTTGATGCAAGATAAATGATGCAGTTGATGACTAGATTGTTATGTTATTAATTTTCTGTGGAGATTTTCATGAATGCTGACAGACGTGCATCACTTAGATCACCTCTCTTACTAATTTTGACGATTTGGGTGAAGTTGCAAAATGGTGCACAGTGCTACACAAGGCGTAGACTACATAATAATAGTAATAATATTAATCTCTATTTCTACAAGCCCATGCGCGAGGTATACAGACCATAGCTGACATCAGTGACATACTACGATATAGAAAGCCGCTCGTTATGCTGAGCATTTCCTGCAAATTAGGTCTGTTTTGTCCCAGGATACGACCCACACCAGTAGATTAACACCCAGGTACCTATTTTACTGATGAGTGAACATAGACAGTAGGTGCCCTGAGGAAACATGTCCTATTGTTTCCTGCCGTACCGGGAATTGAACCCCAGATCTCAGTATGTGAGGTGAGAGCGCTACCGATCGTGCTACGGGACATTGTTCCTTGTACTTAGTAATTCATCCTGAACATAATTGTTTCTAGCGATATGTATACCCCACATACAAACCACTCGGCTATATGTGGCTGCAGAGGTCGAATATTAGCTCCTGGCCCCTGTGCCTTGTTCTGTGTACTCTTCCTGAACTCGAGTATGTGTCTAGTGCAGTGTATCCCATGTACCCTACTATCTCTAATGCTGTTTATATCACGATTGTACACAATGAGTACATAGTGAGTCCAGTGTTGCGAGCACCACAATGTGTTTAGTTACATATTCATCTCTTGTGTTTCATGTCCATGTACTTATTCCTTGAGTAAACCCTCGGATGAACCATACTCTAATCCTGTGTTTATCTCAAGTGTGAACCACTGTGTTCAGTGTTGTGTATACACCTCCTCTATACTATTACGTGGTTACGTAGCCATCTTCAATCTCCACTTCACCATGTACTGAGGACACCCTTTATGTTCCGTTTCTAGTACTGAGAATAACCCACATCTTCATGGACACTAGTGTGTCTGGTGCTATGAATACATCTCTATCTAGTGCCATAAACCTCTGCCGTGTACATCAGTTTCCAGAGTTGTAAACACCTGTCATGCATCCCACTGTATCTAGAGCTATGAACACCTGTCATGCACACCACTCACCTATTTTCACCTATTTGTGGTTGCAGGGGTCGAGTCATAGCTCCTGGAACCGCCTCTTCGCTGATTGCTACTAGGTCCTCTCTCTCCCTGCCCCTTGAGCTTTATCATACCTGGCCTTAAAACTATGTATAGTTCCCGCCTCCACTACGTCACTTTCTAGGGATCTAGGCTATTCCACGGCCTGACTACTCTATGATTGAAGAAATACTTCCTAACATCCCTTTGATTCATCTGAGTCTTCAACTTCCAATTGTGACCTCTTGTGTCTGTGTCCCTTCTCTGGAACATCCCGTCTTTGTCCACCTCGTCTATTCCGCGCAGTATTTTATATGTCGTTATCATGTCTCACCTGACCCTCCTGTCCTCCAGTGTCGTCAGGCCGATTTCCCTCAACCTTTCTTCGTAGGACAATCCCCGTAGCTCTGGGACTAGTCTTGTTGCAAACCTTTGCACTTTCTCTAATTTCTTGACGTGCTTGACTAGGTGTGGATTCCAAACTGGTGCTGCATACTCCAGTATGGGCCTGACGTAAATGGTATACAGAGTCTTGAACGAATCCTTACTGAGGTATCGGAACGCTATCCATAGGTTTGCCAGGCGCCCGTATGCTGCAGCAGTTATCTGATTGATGTGCGCCTCAGGAGATATGCTCGGTGTTATACTCACCCCCAGATCTTTTTCCTTGAGTCTTTGGCCATCTAAACTATATTGTGTCTGCGGTCTTCTTTGCCCTTCCCCAATCTTCATGACTTTGCATTTGGCAGGGTTAAACTCAAGGAGCCAGTTGCTGGACCAGGCTTGTAGCCTGTCCAGGTCTCTTTGTAGTCCTGCCTGATCCTCATCCGATTTGATTCTTCTCATTAACTTCACATCATCTGCAAACAAAGACACATCTGAGTCTATCCCTTCCGTTATGTCGTTCACATATACCAAGAACAGCACAGGTCCTAGGACTGACCCCTGTGGAACCCGCTTGTCACATGCGCCCACTCTGACACCTCGTCACGTACCATGACTCGTTGTTGCCTCCCTGTCAGGTATTCTCTGATCCATTGCAGTGCCTTTCCTGTTATGTGTGCCTGATCCTCTAGCTTTTGCAGTAACCTCTTGTGAGGAACTGTGTCGAAGGCCTTCTTGCAGTCCAAAAAAAAATGCAGTCGATCCTCCCCTCTCTCTCTTGTCTTACTTCTGTCACCTTGTCATAAAACTAGTAGGTTTGTGACACAGGATTTTCCTTCCCTGAAACCGTGCTGGTTGTCAATTAAACACTTGTTTCTTTCCAGGTGCTCCACCACTCTTTTCCTGATGATCTTCTCCATGACCTTGCATACTATACACGTTAGTGATACAGGTCTGTAGTTTAGTGCCTCATGTCTGTCTCCCTTTTTAAAAATTGGGACTACATTTGCCATCTTCCATACCTCAGGGAGTTGCGCAGTTTCAAATGATGTGTTGAAGATCTTTGTTAATGGCACACACAATATCTCTGCTCCCTCTTTTAGGACCCACGGAGAGATGTTGTCTGGTCCCACCGCCTTTGAGGTGTCAAGTTTGCATAGCAGCTTCTTCACCTCCTCCTTGGTTATATGTACCTCATCCAGCACTTGCTGGTGTACCCCCCTGTTCTGATTTCCTGGAGTCCTACTGGTTTCCACTGTAAATACTTCTTTAAATCTCGTGTTGAGCTCCTGACATACCTCTCGGTCGTTTCTTGTGAATTCCCCATCACCCTTCCTCAGTCTGATTACCTGGTCCTTGACTGTTGTTTTCCTCCTGATGTGGCTGTACAACAGCTTCGGGTCAGTCTTGACTTTCGATGCTATGTCATTTTCATATTGTCGCTGAGCCTCCCTTCTTATCTGTGCATATCTGTTTCTGGCTCTTCGGCTAATCTCTTTATTTTCCTGAGTTCTCTGTCTTCTGTACCTTTTCCATTCACTAGTGCACCTAGTTTTTGCCTCCCTACACCTTTGGGTGAACCATGTACTAGTTCTGTTCTTCCCATTATTTCTGTTTCCCTTGGGAACAAACCTCTCCTCTGCCTCCTTGCATTTTGTTGCCATATAGTCCATCATTTCTTGCACTGGTTTTCCTGTTAGTTCCCTCTCCCACTGAATGTCTTGAAGGAAGTTCCTCATGCCTGAGTAGTTCCCCCTTTTGTAGTTTGGTTTTTCCCACCCTATTCCTGCTACTCTCTCCACTTGGAGCTCAACTATGTAGTCGAAGCACAGAACCACATGATCACTAGCTCCCAGGGGCCTTTCATACAAGATATCCTCTATGTCCGAACTACTCAAGGCGAATACAAGGTCCAGTCTTGCTGGTTCATCCTCTCCTCTCTCTCTGGTAGTGTCTCTAACATGTTGATGCATGAGGTTTTCCAGTACCACATCCATCATCTTGGCTCTCCATTTTTCGGGACCCCCATGGAGCTCCAGGTTTTCCCAGTCAATCTCCTTGTGATTGAAATCACCCATAACTAGTAACTTTGCTCCCCCCATGTGTGCTCTCATGGCAACCTCGGCTAGTGTGTTGACCATTGCTCTGTTGCTCTCATCGTATTCTTCTCTTGGCCTCCTGCAGTTCTGTGGTGGGTTGTACATTACTGCAATTATCACCTTATGTCCCTCAGACTGGATTGTTCCTACTAAGTAGTCCCTTTTACCCGTGCCATCCATTCCTTCCATTTTCTCAAAACCCCACTGGTTTTTAATTAGTAGTGCAACTCCTCCTCCCCCTCTCCTCCCTCTGTCTTTCCTGAGGATTTGATATCCGGTTGGAAACATTGAATCTGTTATTATTCTTGTGAGTTTTGTTTCTGTGAGTGCTATTATGTCTGGGGATGTTTCCTTGATTCTTTCATGCCACTCCTCGTACTTATTTGTTATTCCATCTGAATTTGTATACCACACCTTCAACTTCTTTTCTAAGACTGTGGTCTGGGAGGTGTATTGGGGTTGGGAAGTGGGAGACCTGATAAGGAACTATGGGTGGTTGCAGTGGGGGTGGAGTTTGTAATGTAGTGAGTGGGGGCATTGGATGTGGCATGGGTGTTTTGGTTTAGTGTTTGGCTGCACTGGGGTTGACCTGGTTGGGAGGCTTCTATAGGAAGCTGTGAGGGAGGTTGTATTTGATCTTCTTCCTGGGTCTGGGATCTCTTGTCTGTCTTCTCCATCCCCTCTCTTTCCTCCTTTCGCCTTTGTACCATCTCTCTCAGTTTCTACCTTTCTTTTTGTGTTCTGTCGCGGTCGAGATACACCTTCCTTTATGCTGGCATGTCCCTTAATCGTGCTTTCTCCTGCAGGATCCTGTTCCAAGTCGATTCTGCCTTGAAGGTCACTTTCACTGGCCGGGTTCTTTTTTTTACAAACCCCCCTATTCTCCGAAAATTTTCCAGCTGGGTTATGTCATCTCCATTTGCTTTCATGATGCTTTCAATTGCTTTTTTTCCCCTTGTTTTCTTGCTTCATATGTTTTCCCTTCAACTTCCTGGAGCTCATACACAAAGACTGACCTCACCCTTTCATTCTCCCACTGCATATCCCTGTGTATCCCCTTATTCAATTTGATTTCCTCCATTGCAGCTTTCCTTTCTTCTGTTTCACTAGCTAATGTACTTGGGCACAGTGGCCTGTCATTTTCCCTTCTCGGCTTTCCCTGGGCTCTGCTGTGGTCTGTTAGGGCCTCCACATATAGCTTAGGTCTTTCATTTACTACAGTCTCCAGTGATAGAGTCCCCTTATTTGTGACTGAGGTAGCAGTCTCTGTTGTCAATCCCAAAATGTTCTTTAGTTCTTTAGGCTGTTTCAGATTTTTCAGTTCCTCTTCTAAACTCTGTATCCTGGCCTCTGCTGCTTTGTCTTGCACCTCCCACTTCCTGCTTTCCATTACTATCCTCTCTTCCATTCTCATGCTAAGTTCTTCTAGTTTCCTTTCCCATTCATGTTCCCTTTTTATGAGGTCTGCTGCCCACTCTTCCTTTGCAGCTTCCTTCTCCTGTCCCTTGGTTTTTCTTGTTGCTTTCTGGCAACCTGATTGCCTCAGAGTGGGAAACCTATGTAATTCTGTGTGTTAGTGTGTATGTCAGAGTTTGGGGAGGGGGGAGGTAGAGGAGGAGCTGTGGCTTTGTGGGAGAGGTGTGGGGAGGGGGAGTGGGAACAAGGGTGAAGCAAGTGGGGAGGGGGAAGGAGGGAGAGGTGGGAAGGGGGAGAGGGGGAAGGAGGGAGAGGTGGGGAGGGGGAGAGGGGGAAGGATGGAGAGGTGGGTGTGTGTGTGTGTACTCACCTAGTTGTACTCACCTAGTTGAGGTTGCAGGGGTCGAGTCCAAGCTCCTGGCCCCGCCTCTTCACTGGTCGCTACTAGGTCACTCTCCCTGAACCATGAGCTTTATCATACCTCTGCTTAAAGCTATGTATGGATCCTGCCTCCACTACATCGCTTCCCAAAATATTCCACTTACTGACTACTCTGTGGCTGAAGAAATACTTCCTAACATCCCTTTGATTCATCTGTGTCTTCAGCTTCCAACTGTGTCCCCGTGTTGCTGTGTCCAGTCTCTGGAACATCCTGTCTTTGTCCACCTTGTCAATTCCTCTCAGTATTTTGTATGTCGTTATCATGTCCCCCCTATCTCTCCTGTCCTCCAGTGTCGTCAGGTTGATTTCCCTTAACCTCTCCTCATAGGACATACCTCTTAACTCTGGGACTAGTCTTGCTGCAAACCTTTGCACTTTCTCTAATTTCTTTACATGCTTGGCTAGGTGTGGGTTCCAAACTGGTGCCGCATACTCCAATATGGGCCTAACGTACACGGTGTACAGGGTCCTGAACGATGCCTTATTAAGATGTCGGAATGCTGTTCTGAGGTTTGCCAGGCGCCCATATGCTGCAGCAGTTATTTGGTTGATGTGCGCTTCAGGAGATGTGCCTGGCGTTATACTCACCCCAAGATCTTTTTCCTTGAGTGATGTTTGTAGTCTCTGGCCCCCTAGACTGTACTCCGTCTGCGGTCTTCTTTGCCCTTCCCCAATCCTCATGACTTTGCACTTGGTGGGATTGAACTCCAGGAGCCAGTTGCTGGACCAGGTCTGCAGCCTGTCCAGATCCCTTTGTATTTCTGCCTGGTCTTCGATCGAATGAACTCTTCTCATCAACTTCACGTCATCTGCAAACAGGGACACCTCGGAGTTTATTCCTTCCGTCATGTCGTTCACAAATACCAGAAACAGCACTGGTCCTAGGACTGACCCCTGTGGGACCCCGCTGGTCACAGGTGCCCACTCTGACACCTCGCCACGTATCATTACTCGCTGCTGTCTTCCTGACAAGTATTCCCTGATCCATTGCAGTGCCTTCCCTGTTATCCCTGCTTGGTCCTCCAGTTTTTGCACTAATCTCTTGTGTGGTACTGTGTCAAACGCCTTCTTGCAGTCCAAGAAAATGCAGTCTACCCACCCCTCTCTCTCTTGTCTTACTGCTGTCACCATGTCATCGAACTCCAGTAGGTTTGTGACACAGGATTTCCCGTTTCTGAAACCATGTTGGCTGCTGGTGATGAGATCATTCCTTTCTAGATGTTCCACCATTCTTCTCCTGACAATCTTTTCCATGATTTTGCATGCTATACATGTCATTGACATTGGTCTGTAGTTTAGTGCTTCATGTCTGTCTCCTTTTTTAAAGATTGGGACTACATTTGCTGTCTTCCATGCCTCAGGCAATCTCCCTGTTTCGATAGTTGTATTGAATATTGTTGTTAGGGTACATAGCACCTCTGCTTCCTCTCTCAGGACCCATGGAGAGATGTTATCTGGCCCCATTGCCTTTGAGGTATCTAGCTCACTCAGAAGCTTCTTCACTTCTTCCTCGGTTGTGTGTACTGTGTCCAGCACATGGTGGTGTACCCCACCTCTCCGTCTTTCTGGAGCCCCTTTTGTCTCCTCTGTGAACACTTCTTTGAATCTCTTGTTGAGTTCCTCACATACTTCACGGTCATTTCTTGTTGTCTCTCCTCCTTCCTTCCTTAGCCTGATTACCTGGTCCTTGACGGTTGTTTTCTTCCTCATGTGGCTGTATAACAGCTTCGGGTCAGATTTGGCTTTTGCTGCTAAGTCGTTTTCATATTGACGTTGGGCCTCCCTTCTTATCTGTGCATATTCATTTCTAGCTCTACGACTGCTCTCCTTATTCTCCTGGGTCCTTTGCCTTCTATATTTCTTCCATTCCCTAGCACACTTGGTTTTTGCCTCCTTGCATCTTTGGGTGAACCATGGGCTCATCCTGGCTTTTTCATTATTCCTGTTACCCTTGGGTACAAACCTCTCCTCAGCCTCCTTGCACATTGTTGCTACATATTCCATCATCTCATTAACTGGCTTCCCTGCCAATTCTCTGTCCCACTGAACCTCATTCAGGAAGTTCCTCATTCCTGTGTAGTCCCCTTTCCTGTAGTTTGGTTTCATTTGTCCTGGCCTTCCTGCTTCCCCCTCCACTTGTAGCTCTACTGTGTATTCGAAGCTCAAAACCACATGATCGCTGGCCCCAAGGGGTCTTTCATATGTGATGTCCTCAATATCTGCACTACTCAAGGTGAATACTAAGTCCAGTCTTGCTGGTTCATCCTCTCCTCTCTCTCTTGTAGTGTCCCTTACGTGTTGGTACATGAAGTTTTCCAGTACCACCACCATCATCTTAGCCCTTCATGTATCTTGGCCCCCATGTGGCTCCAAGTTCTCCCATTAGATCTCCTTGTGGTTAAAGTCGCCCATGATCAGGAGCTTTGCCCTGCATGCATGAGCTCTTCTGGCCACTGTAGCCAGTGTGTCAACCATCGCTCTATTGCTCTCGTCATACTCTTGCCTTGGCCTCCTGCTGTTCTGTGGTGGGTTATACATCACTGAAATTATCACCTTGGGACCTCCAGAGTGAAGCGTTCCCGCTATGTAATCACTTGCTTCTCCGCTGTCTCCTCTCTCCAGCTCATCAAAATTCCATCGGTGTTTGATCAGCAATGCCACTCCTCCACCCCCCCCCCCTGTTCCTTCTGTCTTTTCTCAGGATCTCGTATCCCACTGGAAAGATGGCATCTGTTATCATACCTGTAAGCTTGGTTTCTGTGATCGCTATGATGTCTGGTGATGCCTCTTTGACTCTTTCGTGCCACTCCTCCCACTTGTTTATTATTCCATCAGCATTTGTGTACCATACCTTCAGTTTCCTTTCCAACACTGTGGTTTGGGAGGCCTGTGGGGGTGGGAGACCTGGTAGCATACTGTAGGATTCTATGGTTGGGGGTTGGGTGGAAGCTGTGGGTATGGATTGTATTGTGTGTTGGGATGGTGTGATAGGTTGTGGGGTTCTGAGGATAGTTGTGTGTGTGCTTGCCCTTGCTGCTCTGTTCTGCTCTGACTGACCTCTGCTGGTTCCATCCTTGTCTCCTTTCCTAGCTCCTTTCGCTTTTTTGTCCTCTCCCTCAGCTGCTGTCTCTCTGTTTGAGTTCTGTCTCTGTCTAGGAACACCTTCTTGTACTCTTCCGAGCTTTTCAACCGTGGTTTCTCTTGGAGGATTCTGTTCCGCACTGCTTTTGTCCTGAGAATCAGCTTGATTGGTCAGTTTCTCCCCTTCAAGTACCCCCCTATTCTCTGAAAATTTACAATCTCATCCATGTCTTCTCCCCCTATTTCCGTGATGATTTTCTCAATCTCCTTTCTCCCTGCCGTCTTTCAGTGTGTGTCCTTTCCTCTCTCTCCCGAAGCCCATGGATAATCACTGATTTTGCCCTTTCCTCCTCCCATTGCCTCTCCCTCTGTGACTCTGGTTCCTGTCTGTATGTGGTCATTTTCTCCCTTGATTTTTCCAGTGGCTCTTGGTAGCATGGTTGTGCCTCAGCATTCGACTTACTCCCTCTCCATCTGCACCCATCTGCTCTTCCCTTCCACTCCATGGCCCTTCTTTGCAGGCTGATATGACCTTAGCATAATTCATATCTCCTTCCTTCCTGTTCAGCCTCTCAGCTTCGTATGGTGTGTCTTCTCTGGTCACTACCCTTGAGACTTGCTTCAGCCTGTTTACCTCAAATTCTAGGACCTTTACCCTGGCTACTGCAGTTTCGACTTGTGCCTCCCAATTCTTCGTCTCCTTCTCCAACCTCTTTTCCCATTTCACAGAGAGCTCTTTCTCCATTTTTTCAGAAAGCTCTCCTAATTTTCTCTCCCATTCTTGCTCTATCCTTTTCCACTGCTCCTCCATCCATTCCTCCCTACCAGTACCACTGTCATCTGATCCCTGATTCCTGCGAGTCCCAATCATTTTTTTTTTTAGTGAGAGAGAAAGAGAAAAAGAAAAAGGGGGAGATAGTGAGAGAGAGGGAGAAAGAGAGAGAAGGGAAGGGTAGAAGGAGGGGAAAAGAAGGGAAAAAGGGGGAGAAAGTGAGAGAGAGGGAAAAGGTAAGAGAGAGGGGGGAAGTGACAAGGGAAGAGAGAGAGAGAGAGAGAAAGATGAGGAAGAGAGAGAGTAAGAGAGGAAGAGAGGGAGAGGGAGAGAGGAAGAGAGAGAGAGAGTGAGAGGAAGAGAGAGAGGAAGAGAGAGATGATGAGAGAAAGGGGGAGAGAGAGAGAGAGAGAGAGAGAGAGAGAGAGAGAGGGGAAGAGAGAGGAGAGGAGAGGGAGAGAGATGGGGGGGAAGGGTTAGAGGGTCACTTCACAGGAAGGTGTGAAATCCTGTATATGTGTGCATGTGTGTGTGTGTGTGTGTGTGTGTGTGTGTGTGTGTGTGTGTGTGTGTGTGTGTGTGTGTGTGTGTGTGTGTGTGTGTGTGTGTGTGCTACAGCTATTCAAGTACCTAACAGCAGAGCTGTTCTCACCAAGTGTGTGTGCATATGTTTATGTTAACAGTCCTTATTTCCCACATATGTACTACATATGTATCGCATATGTACCCGATCTCTTGGTTCCCACTGTAGTCTTATGCGTTTAAAATTACGTTAAAAAATAAATACACTAGGCTTCGCCTATATGCCGCTACCTCTAAATTCTATTAAATGCCAGTAAATGCTGCTTGTTCTAATTCTGATAGCTCGAGGAGAGTGACCCCCAATTCCAGCTAGAGACAGGTACTATTGACCCCATGCAACTCAAACTAGGTGAATATTACTTGCGGCTGGCAGTGGAGTAATGTTGAGGGTCTGTCCTGTCCCAGAAGTTGATGTTTGATGCTTCTCGGTAATTTTTCCACTAACTTCCTGTATGCACTATAGTCTCTAGCTCTTCTAATTTTTTCACTCACTCACTGTATTTACTGACACATCTATACATATCTCTTATCTCCCTGGTCTTGAGTCGCACTTATTCTTCAAAATACCCCACTGTGTTATTATGGCAACACTATTTAGGCCTGACACAACCGTTCACCCTTCCAACGGCCCCTACTAAACACTCAGCCACTATTTCCTTTGTTTTCTTTTCTGTGATCACTTATATTTCCTTTTTTCAGGGCTTAAGTGATTATATGTACTCTTATGCGTGCACACGCCTATATCCCACACTCTATTCCTTATGGCACAGTCAGAAATTACCACCAAAATACGAGCTCAAACCGCGTGACTGCTCCACGAGTGTGTGTGTATGTGTTTGTGTGTGTGTGTACTCACCTAGTTGTACTCACCTAGTTGAGGTTGCGGGGGTCGAGTCCGAGCTCCTGGCCCCGCCTCTTCACTGATCACTACTAGGTCACTCTCTCCTGCTTCCGTGAGCTTTATCATACCTCTTCTTAAAGCTATGTATGGATCCTGCCTCCACTACATCACTTCCTAAACTATTCCATTTACTGACTACTCTGTGGCTGAAGAAATACTTCCTAACATCCCTGTGCCTCATCTGTGTCTTCAACTTCCAACTTGTGACCCCTTGTTACTGTGTCCAATCTCTGGAACATCCTGTCTTTGTCCACCTTGTCTATTCCTCTCAGTATTTTGTATGTCGTTATCATGTCCCCTCTATCTCTCCTGTCCTCCAGTGTCGTCAGGTTGATTTCCCTTAACCTCTCCTCGTAGGACATACCTCTTAGCTCTGGGACTAGTCTTGTTGCAAACCTTTGCACTTTCTCTAGTTTCTTTACGTGCTTGGCTAGGTGTGGGTTCCAAACTGGTGCTGCATACTCCAGTATGGGCCTAACATACACAGTGTACAGTGTCTTGAACGATTCCTTATTAAGGTATCGGAACGCTATTCTCAGGTTTGCCAGGCGCCCGTATGCTGCAGCAGTTATTTGGTTGATGTGTGCCTCCGGTGATGTGCTCGGTGTTATGGTCACCCCAAGGTCTTTCTCCCTGAGTGAGGTCTGTAGTCTTTGTCCACCTAGCCTATACTCTGTCTGCAGTCTTCTTTGCCCCTCCCCAATCTTCATGACTTTGCATTTGCGAGGATTGAATTCGAGAAGCAAGTTTCTGGACCACATGTCCAGCCTGCCCAGGTCTCTTTGCAGTCCTGCCTCATCCTCATCCGATTTAATTCTTCTCATCAACTTCACATCATCTGCAAATATGGATACTTCAGAGTCTATTCCTTCCATCATGTCGTTCGCATATATCAAAAATAACACTGGTCCTAGAACTGACCCCTGTGGGCCCCTGCTCGTCACAGGCGCCCACTGTGATACCTCTTCACGTACCATGACTCGTTGCTGCCTCCCTGTCAGGTATTCCCTGATCCATTGCAGTGCCCTCCCTGTTATGTGCGCCTGATCCTCCAGCTTCTGCACTAATCTCTTGTAGGGAACTGTGTCAAAGGCCTTCCTGCAGTCTAGGAAAACGCAATCAACCCACCCCTCTCTCTCGTGTCTTACTTCTGTTACCTTGTCATAAAACTCCAGGAGGTTTGTGACACAGGATTTGCCTTCCATGAACCCATGCTGGTTTTCATTTATAATGTTGTTCCGTTCCAAGTGTTCCACCACTCTCCTCCTGATAATCTTCTCCATGACTTTGCACACAATACATGTCAGAGACACAGGTCTGTAATTTAGTGCCACATTTCTGTTTCCTTTCTTAAATATGGGGACTACATTTGCTGTCTTCCATTTCTCAGGTAGTTGCCCAGTTTCAAGGGATGTGTTGAAGATTGTGGTTAGGGGCACGCACAGTATCTTTGCTCCTTCTCTAAGGACCCATGGGGAGATGTCCGGTCCCATCGCCTTTGAGGTATCAAGGTCACTTAGCAGCTTCTGCACCTCCTCCTCGGTTGTTCGTATGTCATCCAACACTTGTTGGTATATTCCCTCTTGGTGTTCCCTTCTGTGCCGTCTTCCCACAGCCCTTCATGTCTCTACTGTAAAAACTTACTTAAATATCCTGTTTAGCTCCTCACATACCTCCTGATCATTTCTTGTGAGTTCTCCCCCTTCTGTCCTCAATCTGATCACCTGGTCTTTGACTGTTGTCTTCCTCCTGATGTGGCTATACAACAATTTCGGGTCAGTCTTGATTTTTGATGCTATGTCATTTTCATACTGTTGCTGGGCCTCCCTCCTTACCTGTGCATACTCGTTCCTGGCTCTGCGACTGATCTCCCTATTTTCGTGTGTTCTCTGCCTTCTGTACTTTTTCCATTCTCTATTGCACTTTGTTTTTGCCTCCTTACACCGTCGGGTAAACCAGGGGCTCGTTCGGGTCTTCCCATTGTTTCTGTTGCCCTTGGGAATAAACCTTTCCACTGCCTCCTTGCATTTTGTTGTTACATATTCCATCATTTCGTTTACTGTCTTTCCTGCCAGTTCTCTGTCCCACTGGACCTCCCGCAGGAAGTTCTTCAACCCTATATAGTCCCCTCTTTTATAGTCAGGCTTTTCCCATTCAACTACTGTTACTCTCTCCACTTGCAACTCTACTATGTATTCAAAGCACAGAACCACGTGGTCACTAGCTCCTAGGGGACTCTCATACATGATGTCCTCAATGTCTGAACTGCCCAGGGCAAACACAAGGTCCAATCTTGCTGGTTCATCCTCCTCTCTCACTCTGGTAGTGTCCTTAACATGTTGGTGCATGAGGTTTTCCAGTACCACGTCCAACAACTTGGCTCTCCATGTTTTGGGACCCCCATGTGGCTCCAGATTTTCCCAGTCAATCTCCCTGTGGTTGAAATCCCCCATAGCCAGCAACTTTGCTCTGCTGGAGTGAGCTCTTCTTGCCACCTCAGCAAGTGTGTCCACCATTGCTCTGTTGCTCTCTTCATATTCCTCTCTTGGCCTCCTGCAGTTCTGTGGTGGATTATACATCACTGCAATGACCACCTTGTGCTCCTCAGACTGAAGTGTACCTACTATGTAGTCTCTTTCTCCTGTCTCATCTGTGTCTTCCATTTTCTCGAATTTCCATCTGTTTTTTACGAGCAGAGCAACCCCACCTGTGTGTGTGTGTGTGTGTGTGTGTGTGTGTGTGTGTGTGTGTGTGTGTGTGTGTGTGTGTGTGTGTGTGGGGGTGTGTGTGTGTGTGTGTGTGTGTGTGTGTGTGTGTTGTGTGTGTGTTGTATATGTGTGTGTGTTGTGTGTGTGTGTTGTGTGTGTGTGTTGTGTGTGGGTGCTGTGTGTGTGTGTGTGTTGTGTGTGTGTGCTGTGTGTGTGTGTGTGTGTGTGTTGTGTGTGTGTTGTGTATGTGTGTGTGTTGTGTGTGTGTGTTGTGTGTGTGTGTTGTGTGTGTGTGTTGTGTGTGTGTGTGTGTTGTGTGTGTGTGCTGTGTGTGTGTGTTGTGTGTGTGTGTGTGTTGTGTGTGTGTGTGTGTGTGTGTGTGTTGTGTGTGTGTTGTGTGTGTTGTGTGTGTGTGTTGTGTGTGTGTGTTGTGTGTGTGTTTTGTGTGTGTGTTGTGTGTGTGTTGTGTGTGTGTGTTGTGGGTGTGTGTGTGTGTGAGGTAGGTGACTTGTGCGGTGTAATGACTGACCGCAACTTCTTGTGACCTTACCCCCACCCTCCTGGGACTTGACCCGAACCTTCTTACAATGTTGCCCTTTAAAGCTGTCCTGCCACCTAGCTTATAGTAAGTTACTCGCCTTGTGTGTGTGTGTCTGGATTTAAATATCAATTATTGCTGGTTATTATCCTGTTCCATGTTCACATTGAGAGAGGACTTCCTAGCTTCCTAAGTATTCTTACTGCTAATTACTACTGGAAGTAATACTACGCTACCCCTCGCTAGACTGCTGTCCTCCTCACACTCGTCAACACTGTATTCACTTTATCTATGCTATTTCTATTCTAATTCTGTATCTAGTGCTGTGTATTCTTGTAATGTAAGTCACTGTTACTAATGCTATGTACAGTATCGTCACTCACCTCTCAGATCCCTTGAATTAACAAACACTCCCTGGGACAGCAGGTTCCTGACGGCGTCTAGGTCACCTGTCCTGGCTGCCTCTATCAGGTCACCTGCTTTGGCTGTGTCCATCAGGTCGCCTACACTGGATGCTTCCGTCAAGTCGGCTGCCGTGGCTGCCTTCATCAGATCTCCTGTCCTGGCTGTTTGTATCAGGTCGCCTCCACTGGCTGCCTCCATCAGGTCACCTGTCCTGGCTGCCTCCATCTGGTCGCCTGTCATGGCTGCCTCCATCAGGTCACCTGTCCTGGCTGCCTCCGTCTGGTCGCCTGTCATGGCTGCCTCCATCTGGTCACCTGTCCTGGCTGCCTCCATCTGGTCACCTGTCCTGGCTGCCTCCATCTGGTCACCTGTCATGGCTGCCTCCATCTGGCCGCCTGCCCTTGCTGCCTCCATCTGGTCACCTGTCATGGCTGTCTCCATCTGGTCGCCTGCCCTGGCTGCCTCCATCTGGTCGCCTGTCATGGCTGTCTCCATCTGGTCGCCTGTCCTGGCTGCCTCCATCTGGTCGCCTGTCATGGCTGTCTCCATCTGGTCGCCTGTCATGGCTGTGTCCATCTGGTCGCCTGTCCTGGCTGCCTCCATCTGGTCACCTGTCCTGGCTGCCTCCATCTGGTCACCTGTCCTGGCTGCCTCCATCTGGTCGCCTGTCATGGCTGTCTCCATCTGGTCACCTGTCCTGGCTGCCTCCATCTGGTCGCCTGTCCTGGCTGCCTCCATCTGGTCGCCTGTCATGGCTGCCTCCATCTGGTCGCCTGTCATGGCTGCTTCCATCTGGTCGCCTGTCCTGGCTGCCTCCATCTGGTCACCTGTCCTGGCTGCCTCCATCTGGTCACCTGTCCTGGCTGCCTCCATCTGGTCACCTGCCCTGGCTGCCTCCATCAGATCGATGGTCATGACTGTCTCCATCACTTCTGTCAATACAACCGAACAGTATACAGAAACTCACATTTCTTGAAGGAAAATAACCATATCATTCCTGAGATTGAGTATATTTACAACACATTGTCTTAATAAGGTTATACCAAATATTTGATCGACTCTGTTAATTTCTCGGGGTTACGCTTCTAACTGCATAACGTAAACAAAAGTCCTGGTTCCCAGAGGTAAACAACCTGCCTAGTCTAAGGACATTTAAATTACTCCACATAAACCACTCTAAGGCCATCTTGTACCTTCACATTACGTGTGGAATCTATAGTTATTAACAAGAAGGGCACAAAAACTAACATAAAATATAATAATAGCAAAGGAAGCAAACACATATGCAGTTTAATGTGATCCTTTATTGACAACGTTTCGCCCACACAGTGGGCTTTTTCAAGTCACAAACAGATCTACCTGGGGTGGAAGGTACGGAAGTATTTATTCCTTCGACTGTCACCTGGCTCCGTTATGTTGACGACATTCTCCTCATAACTCCCAGGCGCTTCAACGTTCAAGCTCTCCAAGACAAGCTCAACCAGGTAGAGCCCTCAATCCAGTTCACACTTGAAGAAGAAGTCGACAACACTCTTCCTTTCCTTGATGTTCTTCTCTGCAAAACCGACCATGAACTTCGTTTTAAAGTCTATCGAAAACCCACCAACCAAAACGATCTTCTCCACTTCTACTCTCACCACGACACCAAAACTAAACGTGGAGTAATTATAGGCTTCTTCCTGCGCGCACTCAGAATCTGCAGCAATGAGTTCCTTGAGGAAGAATGCACTATAATTGAACAAGTATTTTCTAAACTCCACTATCCTCGTCACTTCATCAGAGACTGCAGACGGCGGGCATTAAACATCTTCAACACACCCAGAGAAGACACTGCCGAGAAGAGATACATAGTCCTCCCCACCAACTCCATTGCCTAACATGTTTCAAACAACTTTTCCAATACATCATTCCAAGTATCTACCTCCACAACCACGACCATCAAGGACATCACCAGTAGTAGACAGGACAAGCTTCCATCCTCTGCAGGGGTATACATAATCCCTTGTAATGACTGCAACAAATTATACGTGGGCGAAACATCAAGAGACCTCCAAACACGTATTTCAGAACACCAATACGCAAGCAGGACTGACGATACAAGGAATGCCTGTTTACAACATCGCAATTCACACAACCATTTAATTAACTACAGAAACTCAAGACTTATCGCCACAGAAGACAACACTCAATACCGAAGAATCCTGGAATCATCGCTTATCTCTATAACCAACAATTTCAACCAGAACAATGGCTTCTATAACATAGCTGAACCACTAGCCAAGAAACTTCTTCATCGCTATCCCACATGAGAACATAGAACACTGCAGAAGGTCTACTCACAACTTGTCCAATACCCCTGCCAAGCTACCCAAGACTCTATAACCCCACCCGGTAGATCATCAGGTGCAGCATTCTCCACCTGACCTCAACATTCTGAACCTGACTATACTCTCGTACCTTCCACCCCAGGTAGATCTGTTTGTGACTTGAAAAAGCCCACTGTGTGGGCGAAACGTTGTCAATAAAGGATCACATTAAACTACATATGTGTTTATGTTTCCATTGTGTCAATATTTTATACCATTTATTTTCAATAATAGCAAACTTACATATACAACATACGACCTACTCTACACACAGAATTACCATACACCAGTTCACCTTTACTCACATCAGCTCACTAGTACACTACTGCTAGTGAGTAAAGCAATATATAATCAGGGAAGCTTTATAACAGTCCACCCTTTCCTCCTGGCTACTTTGTCTGCAGTCAAAACGTTATATGTACTCTCCAAAACATGGGCCCTTGCACACACTAGGGCCTTAAAGGAAAATCGTGAGAGCATAAAAACAATAAAATAACCAATGGTCTAGACTTGGCCAAAAATACCACCCATATACCTACACTAAACCATGATGACTTGTTCCAGCCGCCGGTGTTCTCGTACTGACTAATACACACACCTCGCCTGCTCCTGTCCTGTTTTGTCTACTCTTCAGGACTGATACGCGTCCGGTTTCAGAACAAATCCCGTTAACTGACATTGTATATGGAGCGTTTTTTAAACACATTTTATAATACACTGCGTAATACTATGCTAAATATGACTCATGAAATCGTATTGACACGATTGCAAACAAGCCATACCACGGGCGGGGTTTGAACCCGCGGTCAGTCTCAAAGCTCCAGACCGTCGTGTTAGCCACTGAGCCAGCTAGTTTCAATAAGATTCATCCAACTAGGTATCTTTCTACACCATAGGAAGGGTTGAAACCCCACCAGTGGTATGTTTTTTTTTTATGCTAAATATTGATTTCTGGGGTCTAAAGAAACGAAGAAGTTTGATATGAATAATGTGATTGTTCTTCCTTGCTCGGAAGATCTAAAATCCCAAATGCAAGTCTCTTAAAATGACGTAAACATCGCCTTTAGCAGTGTGAATGCGATCAAGACACTTGCAAAACGATGGTTTCTCGGAGGACCACCACATAAATGTTGGCATTTATAAGATACCATGCGGAGGTTGTGACAAATGCTACACTGGCGAAGGCAATTATTTTAAACGTCGATTTTCTTAGCATTGATGCTCTGAAGGCAATGCTGATGATAATAAAGTTTTTTCGACAAATACAGAAACTCATGACAATATAAATATTGCTAACATTCTAATGAGATGTTATAACACAGTAGAGGAAATTTATGGATTCTGCCATAGTCAACAATATTTCTAATTTCAATATTATAAACAAGAACAAAGAACATCTATTGAATATGTTTTTCCTTAAAACTGGTCAGCTGTTAAGTTAGAAAACTGACCAACAAAAACGTCAGTCTTTTGTGCTTTGTAATTATTTATAATGGAAATAAGAGATATAAGTTTATAGTTCAATCAGCTTTAATTACAGGTTCGACAAATTCTGAGACGAGTTTGATTATCAGTTTAAAATTGATCTAATATACCAACAAGTACATAAGTAAGACAATTGCAAATGACAGGTATATTAAGACAACTGCAGCTGACAGGTATTTAATTAACACATTTGCAACTAACAGTTATCTTCAGTCCGATACACAGGTTGATGAAGTCAACAGTCGAATACAGAATCATAATGGAGACACCAGGAACAGTTGAGAGATAAAGGTGATATGATGATCCCATCAGCCTTCATGAAGTCTGAGGTGGTTGTGGGATATCAGGGAAGTTGACTGATTTCCAGAACCGTTGGACCCCCTAAGTTGAGGGGAAATGTACGGGGGGGGGGGTAGTAAAGTACGAGCAGTGGACCCCCATATCCTAACGTCCGATGTTGCCACATTTCCTAGTCCACTCTTAATTTATAAGGCTAATTTAGAAACGAATCCTCTGCATGCTAAAAATACATTGCTTCTTATAAGTATTTAAGCTAAGTTAGATTTAGACAGTTACTTAGTTTATCTACAATCATCTTTCACAGCCTACTCAAGCTGACAACAGTGGGCATTTGACCAAGTACATAAAGGGGCACAGCTGCCCACGCCGGACACACAGGCTTCAGTCACGAAAAAAAATTCGGGAGCGAGGCAGGTGGGCAGACTAATTGTGGCGATCTATTAACAGTCTTGTTAATTAGGAAAACTTATTCTATGAAAGGCCTTTGTACAGTGAAGTACTCTAACATTCAATAACAGTGTAGTACTCTAACATACAATAACAGTGAACTACTCTAACATACAATAACAATGTAGTACTCTAACATACAATAACAGTGAAGTACTCTAGCATACAATAACAGTGAAGTACTCTAACATACAATAACAGTGAAATACTCTAACATACAATAACACTGTAGTACTCTAACATTCAATAACAGTGTAGTACTCTAACATACAATAACAGTGAAGTACTCTAACATACAATAACAGTGAAGTACTCTAACATACAATAACAGTGAAGTACTCTAACATACAATAACAGTGTAGTACTCTAACATACAATAACAGTGTAGTACTCTAACATACAATAACAGTGTAGTACTCTAACATACAATAACAGTTAAGTACTCTAACATACAATAACAGTGAAGTACTCTAACATACAATAACAGTGAAGTACTCTAACTTACAATAACAGTGAAGTACTCTAACTTACAATAACAGTGTAGTACTCTAACATACAATAACAGTGAAGTACTCTAACTTACAATAACAGTGTAGTACTCTAACATACAATAACAGTGTAGTACTCTAACATACAATAACAGTGTAGTACTCTAACATACAATAACAGTTAAGTACTCTAACATACAATAACAGTTAAGTACTCTAACATACAATAACAGTGAAGTACTCTAACTTACAATAACAGTGAAGTACTCTAACTTACAATAACAGTGTAGTACTCTAACATACAATAACAGTGTAGTACTCTAACATACAATAACAGTGTAGTACTCTAACATACAATAACAGTGAAGTACTCTAACATACAATAACAGTGAAGTACTCTAACATACAACAACACGTTAGAATGCGATTTTTTTATATTTTATTGAGAACATGTCATGTACAAACATACACAAAATATATTGAATAATTATACTGGGAACAAGATGTATATGATGAATACTGTCACACACGCACTTAGCTGTACATAAAATCAACCTGTCACAGAAAACCACAGAATCACAAGTACAACATACCCCACCCAAGCATCCTGACAGTATATGTATGAATAATAACTATAAACATCATACCACACTTGAAGATAAGTGTGACGTGCAGTGGACCAATACAATAGTGTACTCACGGAAATTTATTCGCAGGAAGTAATACGCAAAATAACACATTAATAAAAGCTGTATACATCCCTAACACTACCCATATCATGGGGGAAAATGTAGAGCCTATAATCCGTCGGAGCCACACAAACAAACCTCCGACAAATACATACAATTGGTATATAACTATATAAGAATAAGTATACTGGCAACAAAATTATGACAACAGTCTTTTGTGACCTACTTCAAACATAATAAAAACTACCCTATCACAACCTACACATTGCACAAAAGTCAGTACACAAAAACAAAGGTGTATACAATGAGTACTACCAAGTTGCAAAACCAGTGTCTCTGACACTCCTAACCCCCCTCCCTCACATTCGGGCACCGCCCACTTTCTCTCGTCAGTACACAATACCCTGTAACTCATTCACCTAGCTGTACATGAGAGAATGAGCCTGTCACAGAACACGACAGTATCACAATCACAACAGACTCTACCCAAGCATCCTTACAGCATATATCTGAATAATACCTAAAAATAGCACATCACACCTGAACGTAGGTGTGATGTGCAATGGACCAATAGTGTACTCAAAGTTATATATGCATAGGAAGTAATACACACCTCGTCTTGGGGGAAACCATACAGAAAATTCTCTAAGCTGAATCTCCCACAACCATTACTGGGTCTCACCTTTAAGCCAGCAGTCATCACACTTACATCCTAACACTTGCAAACAGCACTCAACCACCACTCGTTTATGTCTAAGGCAGACGCCCATACCCCCCCCACACACACATACCCACCCACTCGAGGCGACCAGCCCATTGCAACCCCTGAAATCCCCACCACCCACTCGCCCTAGCCGTGACAGCCCCTTCCCCTACAAAGCTAGTAAGATCCCAACAGTTACACCACGATATCCCATGGGGAAAGCTGCTTCCCACCGCCGTCCATATATTTCCCTATTCCTGCAAACCGTCTTATAGAAAGTGTCTGCCATTACCCGTTTCTGCGGCACCCAATCCCCATTCCCATGCATACCCCACGATACATACACAAAATCTACCATTAAATACGGCAGTTCCCGTTGAATACTCTCAGGCACCTCTCCCACATCCAAACTTAGCGCCCTCAGCACCGATACCCCCCCCCCACATGCCTCACTACCCTACCCATTCAATCCCGAACACTCCTCAAACATCTCAAACATTCGCAAAAATACACTGCATGATGCGCCCTATCCTTCCCACCACACACCCCACACCCACTCTCCTCCACCACCCCTCACCCGTAGAACCACTCCTGATGGCAAAATGCCGTGCAGGAAGCGGAACATAACTTCCTGCACCTGAGGCCTAAACTTCAACTTGCGAAACAGACGCCAAATATCTCCCCACCCATACGTAGGGTATATCCCCTCCACCTGCACCACCACTGCTTCCAATCATTCGCGCCAAAACCACCACACGAATCT
This sequence comes from Cherax quadricarinatus, assembly GCF_038502225.1. Taxonomy (NCBI): domain Eukaryota; kingdom Metazoa; phylum Arthropoda; class Malacostraca; order Decapoda; family Parastacidae; genus Cherax; species Cherax quadricarinatus. The sequence continues at coordinate 32,760 of NW_027195362.1, forward strand.
TGCCAGGCTCCCTTAGGACAAAGAGGGCACGCAACACTGCCTCACATTCCCATAACTCTGCACCCCATACCACCTCTTGACTCCCTCATGCAGGAGCTCCAACCTCCCCCTCCTGCACCCCCGACGCCCACGAACTCCCATCGTAAGTAAACACATTTTACCCAACGCCGCAGACCCAATAACCCTACCCCCCCCGAGGCTTACCTGGAGTGAGTTCCGGGGGTCAACGCCCCCGCGGCCCGGTCTGTGACCAGGCCTCCTTAGGTCAGTGTCCCAGGATGCGACCCACACCAGTCGACTAACACCCAAGTACCCATTTTACTGATGGTGAACATAGACAACAGGTGGAAAGAAACACGTCCAATGTTTCTACTCTGGCTGGGAATCGAACCCGGGCCCTCACCGTGTGAAGCGAGAGCGTTAACCACCAGGCCACCAGAGCCAGTATTATCACCTCCCTCATCCAATCACACCCCGATCCCCATATAAATTTAAACGCCCTCTTTAAGATCGGTGCAATTCCTTGCCCGGTTATGGGGTATACCGCCGCCACTTGCCAGACCTTACTAAAGAGTAATGTGTTTACCACGATGGCCATCTGCAATAATGTCAAATGGTACGGCTTCAAACTCCTCAATCTATGCTCCACCCATTCTACAGTATGCACGGAGTTTACCTCTCTCGCCCGCTCTTGATCCTCCATATACATGATTCCACATATCTTTAAGCTATCCACCACCCTCCACTCCATGCCAGCACCCCACTCCCCCCCCCCCAGTGCCAATCTCCCAGCCCCATCAAGCACAATTTCTCTACGTTTACCCTCGTCCCCATAGCCACCCTAAAGGTACGAATGAACTCTCCCACCTCACTCAAACTCTTTCCCTCCCTCACAAAAACCGTTGTGTCATAAGAACATAAGAACATAAGAAAGAAAGAACACTGCAGCAGGCCTACTGACCCATGCAAAGCAGGCCCACGCCCTTCCCCCCAGATTAGCCCAATGACCCACCTAGTCAGGTCACTTCCACTTAAGGAAGGAGAAAGGCATCAGACCTAGTAGCACAAGCTAGTCAGGTCCAACTCACACCTACCCACACCCACTCATGTATTTACCTAACCTATTTTTAAAACTACACAACGTTTTAGCCTCTATAACTATGCTGTGGAGTTTGTTCCACTCATCCACAAATCTTTTACCAAACCAGTGCTTTCCTATATCCTTCCTGAATCTGAATTTTTCCAACTTGAAACCATTGCTGCGAGTCCTGTCTTGGCTGGAAATTTTCAGCACGCTATTTACATCCCCTTTATTTATTTCTGTTTTCCATTTATACACCTCGATCATATCCCCCCTAATTCTACGTCTTTCTAGAGAGTGCAGATTCAGGGCCTCAGTCTATCCTCATAGGGAAGATTTCTGATACATGGGATCAACTTGGCGTAATAGCGCACAAAATGCGTGCTAAAGGAATAACAGGAAAAGTCGGTCGATGGATCTATAATTTCCTCACTAACAGAACACAGAGAGTAGTCGTCAACAGAGTAAAGTCCGAGGCAGCTACGGTGAAAAGCTCTGTTCCACAAGGCACAGTACTTGCTCCCATCTTGTTCCTCATCCTCATATCCGACATAGACAAGGATGTCAGCCACAGCACCGTGTCTTCCTTTGCGGATGACACCCGAATCTGCATGACAGTGTCTTCCATTGCAGACACTGCAAAGCTCCAGGCAGACATCAACCATATCTTTCAGTGGGCTGCAGAAAACAATATGAAGTTCAACGATGAGAAATTTCAATTACTCAGATATGGTAAACATGAGGAAATTAAATCTTCAACAGAGTACAAAACAAATTCTGGCCACAAAATAGAGCGAAACACCAACGTCAAAGACCTGGGAGTGATCATGTCGGAGGATCTCACCTTCAAGGACCATAACATTGTATCAATCGCATCTGCTAGAAAAATGACAGGATGGATAATGAGAACCTTCAAAACTAGGGAGGCCAAGCCCATGATGACACTCTTCAGGTCACTTGTTCTATCTAGGCTGGAATATTGCTGCACACTAACAGCACCTTTCAAGGCAGGTGAAATTGCCGACCTAGAAAATGTACAGAGAACTTTCACTGCGCGCATAACGGAGATAAAACACCTCAATTATTGGGAGCGCTTGAGGTTCCTAAACCTGTATTCCCTGGAACGCAGGAGGGAGAGATACATGATTATATACACCTGGAAAATCCTAGAGGGACTAGTACCGAACTTGCACACGAAAATCACTCACTACGAAAGCAAAAGACTTGGCAGACGATGCACCATCCCCCCAATGAAAAGCAGGGGTGTCACTAGCACGTTAAGAGACCATACAATAAGTGTCAGGGGCCCGAGACTGTTCAACTGCCTCCCAGCACACATAAGGGGGATTACCAACAGACCCCTGGCAGTCTTCAAGCTGGCACTGGACAAGCACCTAAAGTCAGTTCCGGATCAGCCGGGCTGTGGCTCGTACGTTGGTTTGCGTGCAGCCAGCAGCAACAGCCTGGTTGATCAGGCTCTGATCCACCAGGAGGCCTGGTCACAGACCGGGCCGCGGGGGCGCTGACCCCCGGAACTCTCTCCAGGTAAACTCCAGGTAAATCTGCCACTTCTCCGACCATTGCATCAGTCTATTCAAATCATCCTGGAGTGCTCTAGTGTCCTCATTAGAATGAATTGAATGACCTATTTTGGTGTCATCAGCAAATTTGCTTATGTCGCTATTTATTCCCTCATCTATGTCGTTTATGTAAATTGTGAACAACAACGGGCCCAACACTGACCCCTGAGGAACATCGCTTGTGACTTGCCCCCATTCTAATTTCTCCCCATTTATGCAAACTCTCTGTTGCCTATTTGTCAGCCATGCCTCTACCCATAAAAAATCATCCTATTCCGTGTGGCTTAAGTTTTCCTCAATATCATATTCAATACCATGATCTACATCCTCAAATACCTTAGTGAAGAAAGTTAGTAAATTTATAAGACAGGAATGCCCCTTCGTTAAACGATGTTGAGATTCATTAATCAATTTATGCCTATCAAGATGGCTATGAATTGCTTCGGCAATTATTGATTCCATAAATTTTCCCACTATGAAGGTAAGGCTTATTGGTCTACAGTTTGAAGCTAAGGACCTGTCACCTGCCTTGATCGACACCATGCCTAACCCTTCTAGGGTAGGGTAGGTGCCTGAGCCCGAGCCTTTAGCTCATAAGACTGTCATTCCCATTTGCCCCCTTGAGGCGGGGATGGCAGACCAGAGAGGCCTAGCTTGTGGCTTGGCCTGGGGACAGTTGGTCCCAAAGATGAGGAGGTACTTGTGCCTCCTCCCATGGGAGACTTAGGTCTCAGACACTCCCTAAAGAGGGAGCCAAAGCCGGGCCACCACTTGGAAAAGGCCCGGGCCGGGAGAATACTGGCTAATCTTTAATAATAATAATAATCACCTGCCTTGTAATTAGGTATTACATTTGCCATTTTCCACTTATCAGGCACTATGCCAGTTTGTAGTGATATGTTGAAAAGATCAGCCAAAGGTATGCTAAGTTCCTCTTTTCATTCTTTTAACACCCTTGCAAACAGTTCATCAGGGCCTGGGGATTTGTTAGGTTTTAATTTCTCTATTTGTCTGAGGACCATGTTACTAATTACAGCAATCATGCAGAGTTTATTATCGTCCTGTTCTTCATTAAATATTATTTCTGGAATTTCGCTAGTATTTTCCTGAGTAAAAACTGAGAGGAAGTATTAATAATTTAACACATATCCTTATCACTGTCAGTGATCTGACCTGAGTTACTCTTAAGTGGACCTATCTTGTCCCTAATCTTACTTCTGTATATCTGAAAGAACACTATCGGGTTAGTCTTCGAATCCCTTGCGACCCTAGCGTCAAAATCCCTTTTTGCTTTTCTTATTCCTCTTTTCTCTGTTTAATTGAATATACTGTTTTCTTAACTGCCCATCCCCTCTTTTGATATGCCTATATATGTCTCTCTTTTGACCACTGAGATGTTTTAATCTATTGTTCATCCATTTGGGGTCATTTCTGTTAGATCTAATTTCCCTACTCGGAACAAAAGTTGTCTGAACAGCTAGAACTATGTTCTGAAAAACATCATATTGGCAACCAAGATCACCTCTCTGACCCATAGTCAGGTCATCCCAATTTAGCCCATCCAGGTAATTTCTCAGTCCCATGAAATTGTTCAAGTGAAAGTCTGAGACAGATTTGATTGCAGTTATCTGGGTAATTCCATGATATACTGAAACTGGGTAATTTGTGATCACTTTCCCCAAGCTCAAGATTATTAATTAGTGATTCTTTGTTGGCAAGAACCAAGTCAAGCAGATTGTTTCTTCTAGTTGGTTCTGTCACAAACTGTTCTAAAAAGCAAACCTAGACTCAAGGTTTCCTGTCTTATTGTTCCAATCAATTTGTCTAAAGTTAAAATCTCCCATTAACACAGCATTTTCATATCTAGATGCCTTATGAATTTCGTCCCATAACAGCTTACTGCGCTCCCTATCAAGGTTTGGGGGCCTAAAAATCACACCCAAAATTAATTTGTCACGACCCTCGAAAAACTGTAGCCAAACAGATTCTGTGTTCGATGTTTCTAATCTTATATCACGTCTAAGACAACAATTTAAATTATCTCTGACATACTTCGCCACTCCACCACCCTTCCTGTTGACATATCCCATGATCCCTGGCCAACACACCACCTCCCCCGAGCCCCCCCCACAGATACGGGCCTCAACAAGTCTGTAAAATGGGTCCTGAACACAGGCGAACAGGATTTGCAAAAGTGGACATCCTTGCCTGAGACCCCGCCCCATACTCACCACTTCCCCTATGTGAGCATTGATTTTCACATGCACTCACGCCCCTCGATACAATGTCTCCACCCACTCCACAACTTCCCTCCCAAAGCCCTGCCGCAGAAGAATCTGCTGCAATGCCTCCCATTCCACACGATCATATGCCCCCTGCCAATCCAATGCTAGCAAACCCCCCCTCTTCCCCCAAACCCTCTACAAACCCATGGTCCTCGACCATAGACCTGCCAGGCAACCCGTATTGCCCTCCTGACAAGATGCACCCCACGACACATTTCAGGCAATTTCCCAGGATTTTTGCAAACAAATTATAGTCCACACATAGTAAAGGTAATGCCCGTTAATCCTTCAGGGTACTCTGGATCCCTCCCCTTCGTGACCAAAACGACCACTGCAGTGGCCTGAAACCTCCCTCCCCAAATGCCGCCTCTCCTTCATGGTGTTCATCAACTTCACCAAACACCCACGCATTAACTGCCAATGCTGCAGATAGATTCACATGGCAATCCATCAATTCCTGGTGCCTTTACCTTATGGATACCCACCAATGCCCAACAAACCTCACCCTCATCTCCCCAGCCAGCACCACCTGACCACTATGCCCCAGTGAACATGGCACTAGTTCTCACACACTATGTAATGCCGCTCTTCCCACTGCACAACTACCCAAACACTCCTCAGACTGCGTATCTGCATAACCACTCATCCCCTCTGTCGTTGGCAACACTTGCCCCTCACGATAACCCCCCACCTCCGAGTGGACCACTAACCAACCAACCTCAGTGGCTTTCTGTCATCCCTGCTGTCCCCGTAAGACACACGCCAATGGATGATCGCCCCATAGCACCTGCTTAACCCCCCCTGCACATGTACTGCGTCGAAACACTCATTTTGCAGCTCACCAATCCGTCCTTTTTACAATGGAAATTAGACCCCTTCATGGTTACTTACAGAACTAATTTGTACCTTCCCTCCCTAACATAGTTTGCAACTAAAAAACACTTTTCCCCAATATACATATACATGATATGAAAACTCTACCTATTAACAAAATCGTGAATTATAATGTTAGTTTTAGACAGTTGTTTTTCAAATCATGTTAGTATCTGCATACCGACTTACAAATGCCTTAACATTGTCTATATACACTATCACAATTACATTACCCCACCCTAGTCATAACTACCAACAAAGGCGTTTTTCTGTTAGTATCCAATAAGTTTACACTTCCCTATTCCACTCCACTCCAAATTATAACAGCACACTCGCCAACAATATTTGCCTGTCCTTACACCAGTAACATTTCATAAATTATCACCATACTTCTTAACAGTTGGTTCCACATCACCATACTGCCACCTCCTTTCCTCAGTCTGTTCCATTAACAAAAGTCCATTGTATATGGAAGATTTCTGATGATCCCTAACAATTACATATGATATGTACTAACTAAACTACAAAATAAACTCTGACACAATTAAATTGCATCTTAACTGTAGTTCCACCTTATCATACCAGATACAGTGAACTTCCCTTTCTTTGAGCACATTACGTTCGCCTCATACCTTGCCATGTATTGCCACTTACTCCCCTACATTTCATTCATCCATCTCCTCACACAATGCTCGACTCACAACCAACTTATGCAGTACTTAGCATACAAACCCATTATATATCCAACCACAGATTTCACTGTGCAAGGGCTGTATCAACCTCGCAACATTGTCATGTTGCTCAAAAAGTCGATATGCCAGATATTCAAACATGTTTTAAAACAACATCAGCCTTCTCTTTCACGAGGTAATAACACGTGCCTTTGATATTCTGTATTACACAAAAATTTATTAACGGGTACAACCTACAATAACTCAATGTTGCAGGTATTATCATACATACAATACCATTTTCCTTAGTCAATCTTTAAACCTGATTGCTTCACATAACCTCTCCTTCTATAACTCCCTTTTACTCACAAGACCCTAATTTATACAATCCTTGGCTTGTCAAAACCTTTCACACTAAACGTACATGTCAACACAGCACCACTCGTTACATACCTTCCCAACCCTCACATTCTTTCGCAAAAACTTTACCTCATACACTCCCCCCTCCTAAAACTAATGTGAACCCGCTTATAAAGGAAACCAGTCCCTTACGTATAATGAACTCGCCAAATGAATGAGGCTATTGACCGTAATTTTTGCAGTAGGGGTCTGGAAAACGTGCCCTCCACTGTCCCCCGTATAAGTTTGTTCCTGCAAACCGTTCTATATATGCCTGCCGCAATTGCCCTAATTCTAATTCCCCCCTCCGTGTCCCTCATTTCCCAGGAAATATACAGAAAATCTGCCACTACATACATAATCGCCCTTTTCACTTCTCTGGAGACCCCCTGTTAAGGCTCGCAGGGACTTTACATTACCCCCACCCATCAACCTAAAAACTCTCGCTAACCACACCCTTACCTCTCTCAACTCTTCACAGAAATAAACCGCATGAAAAGCCGTTTCCTGTTCTCCACAGTGGTCGCAGGTCTGTTCCCTCATCAATCCCATTGAACACAAAACAGCTTTCGATGGTAATATCCCCATCATAAATCTATATACAAACTCCCGTACTCTCGGCATTAACTTAAGCTTTCGAAAGCCATTCCATATCATCCCCCAATCATACAAGGGATAGACCGATACCCCCTGTATGATTTCTGGCCTCCTGCTCATCGCCACCAAACGCCCCACCGTAAGTTTTGCCACCTCCCTAATCAATAACAATAACCTCAGCATATCTTTGCATTCAATTAATTCTTTTCCGCTCCACCATCTCCGCACATCCTCCATCACTTTCCCCACTCTAACCCCCCTTGCCCCCCACCCTAACAAACCTCTGTTTCACATATAGGGCCTTCACCCTCGGCCCCAACGCTAAAAGGCCTACTCCTCCACTGCGTATATTCGACATCACCTCCTCCTTACTTAGCCATGCACTCCCGAAAGCCCAAACATAACGTAATGCCCTCCTCTGAATCTCCTGTACGTCCTGAGCCCTCAATGGATACACCACAGCCATACTCCACACTTTACTATAAACTAATGAATTTACTATTATCGCCCACTTTTGTAAGGTGACGTCCTCCGCCCGTAAACTCCGTAACCTTTTTACTGCCTTCTTGACCACCACCTCCGAGATCACCTGTCTAGCCTCCTGCGCATCTGCGATGTATATAACTCCACAAATTTTTAGCCGAACCACCACTTCCCACCCAAACTCCAACCCCAAGCCCCCCCCACCCAGAAACCCACGTCCAGTAAACTTGATTTTGCTCTGTTCACCCGCATTCCAGACGCCCTCCCAAAAAGCTCCAACACTCTTTCCACTGTACGCAAGCCCTCCACTCCAGTTATCAGAACAGTGGTATCATCCACATACCCCACCACATCTATACACCCATCCTTCTCCCCATTTAAAGTCCCCCCCCTCAACGAGCCCATAAAATGGATGCTGCATACATGCAAACAATAATTGAGTCAGGGGACACCCCTGTCTCAATCCCATCTCCATCTTAACAGGCCTACCCTACCTGCCATTAAGCTGAACCCACACCATTGCAGATGAATACATTGTATCAACCCACCTCACCACTTCCATGCTAAAACCTAGAATCATCAAACTAGCCCTCAGAAAGTTTCTATCCACACAGTCATGTGCATTTTCCCAATCAATACCCAAAAGCCCTCCCCCACTGCAACCCTCCAAAAAATCCCTAATGCAGCCATGCCCATCTCTCATACTTCTTCCTGGAATACCCATCTGCCCCTTATGTATAGCCCCACCTAACACCTTCTTCATCCTATTGCCCAGTATCTTTGCAAAAATCTTGTAGTCGGCACACATTAGTGAAATAGCTCTGTACGCACTCAATACTCTTCCCTCTTGCTTTTTGCATACTAATATGACCACTCCCGTTCGCTGTGTCTGTCCTAATTTTCCCTCCCATCACATACAATTCATGACCCTCACCAGACAGTACTTAATGTAATCCCATTGAATTCAATAAAAATCATTTGAAATCCCATCTATACCCGGCGCCTTGCCAGTACTCATGTTGAACGCAGCCTTCTCAACCTCCCCCATGCTAATCTCACCTCCCATCCCCATGCCCTCCTCTCCACATGACCCTAACCCTCTCTCCCCCCCCACACCTCCTCAATAGCATCACCTTCCTCCCCCTTCCCCCATTTCCTTTGGTACCAGAAATCAGCATAATTACTCATGCCTTCTGGTGCCCCAGTGGCCTGGTGGCTAAAGCTCCTGCTTCACACACGGAGGGCCCGGGTTCGATTCCCGGCGGGTGGAAACATTCCGACACGTTTCCTTACACCTGTTGTCCTGTTCACCTAGCAGCAAATAGGTACCTGGGTGTTAGTCGACTGGTGTGGGTCGCATCCTGGGGGACAAGATTAAGGACCCCAATGGAAATAAGTTAGACAGTCCTCGATGATGCACTGACTTTCTTGGGTTATCCTGGGTGGCTAACCCTCCGGGGTTAAAAATCCGAACGAAATCTTATCTTATCTTATCTGTAGTATTTAGTACCTGCCCCTTATGATATCCACCCATATCCTCACTTACCTCCAAGTTTAAAATAGTCGAATCCTTCTGCCTAAAACCTCGCAAAACACTTCCCGAAGGTTTATCCCCCACAGCACAGCCTCCATTCCTGCCCTTACACATACTGCATCAAATCTATCCTAATGTAACTCCGCCAGACCTGTCCCTGAGTTGCACCATGTTTCCATACTGCCACCCCCCCCCCCTTCCTCATAACACCCATTTAGCTGATATTCCAAATAATTTTGCAACCAATACCTCCACCCTGCCTCTTCCCTTCCCTTCCTTTTATAAAAACCTGCAATACCCGGCTTAGCGTGCCTTTCCCACCATTCTAAGACACACGACTCCTCCTCTCTAGAATCCCAAAAAGTTTGCCACCATTCACCAAGCGCCATACTCACCTCATCACTCCTCACGAGTCTTGCATTTAATTTCCAAAAACCCGATTGTATCCTAACCATACCCTCCCAATCAAGATCTGCCATAACCGCCCTATGATCAGAAAACCCCACATCAAAAGTCCTAACTCCTAACACATGTACAGCTTCCATTGCATAGATCCTATCTAATCTTGCAGCATTACCCCTTCTGACAAATGTATACTCAACCTGCCAACCACCCCTCCCCACAACATCCAAAACCCCCACGTCTCCCAACACACTGCGTAACATGCCCAACATACACCCCGCCCCCCCTCGGTTCCACATCCCCCCCCCGAATGACACAATTCCAATCTCCCCCTATGACAGTAACTAAAGGTAATCCCCTTAAATAGTACATCAAAAATTCCCTCACGAAGTTCTCCTTGACTCTTGCGTTGCCATCTGCCGGCATATACACTCCTATAAAATAAACCCTCGTTGCACCCCACTCTCCCTCCACCCTCACGACCCTTCCGACCCTCCTTCCACCCCAAAATATGCAAGGGACTGGTTTCCTTTACAGCCACAGTAACCCCACCTTTCAACCTCAACGAGCCACTCACATACAACTTATATCCTTTCAAAAACAACTCATGACCAAACTTATAATTGTGCTCCTGTACGAAACATATAACTACATTAAATCTCCTCAAAAACCATTCTACCCACACTCTTTTTACCTCAGCTCTCAGGCCATTAACATTAATCATTACAACCTTGAATTATGACAGTAAAGGGGGCTTGCCCAGCCACCTTGGCTGCTGACCAGAGCCACATTTGGCACCCTGTCTGTCCAGACCCCCAATCCCCCCTTTGTCCTTTGAACCTTTCAGTACTTCAGTACCGCTACATCCACTCTCCGGGAGATCCAACCTGGGCCTCCAAGACTTTTTTCCTGATCTCTGCCCGGGCGTTAAGACGTAACCCATTTCCTACGTCCCAGCTGTTCTCTTGCATGAACCTCCGTCTCCACACGTAACCTCCTCTTCCGTGCACTCTCTGTGCACCTCAGCCACTGTCGTGTGCACCTTGCCCTCATTACACACAGTCTCCACACGTCCCGATGCATCTGTTGTCTCCTCCAATGATCGTCCACGCTGCCCATCATCCAGACTTCCCTCCACCTCACTCAGGAAGGTATTCAGAACCTCATCCAGCATTCCATCCTGTTGCATTACACGCTCACCGCCATTGCTCGCCGTCGTCGTCTGCTCTGGCCCCGTCCCCACAGGTAACGTAACACATGATTCCATTTCCGCCTCTGCTTTATCCACTTCCTCACTCCAACTGCATGATGCCTGCCTTTCAGCTGCACCTGTCTCCTGCACTACAGGACCCAACAGCTGATCCACCAGTGTTGGCATCTGTTCCCTCTGTCCAGGCTTCCTATGGCATTGGGCTGCCATATGGTCAAATGGCCCACACAGCCTGCATGTCCTTCTCTGTCCTGCATAGTATACGTAGACCTGCGTTCTGAACTCTTCCAATAAAACATAAGAAGGTATTGATTGCCGTAATGTCATATTCAGTGTGAAGGAACCATCGGGCAGTCCCACATAGGCCCATCCTTCCACACTCCCAATTCCGCTGCATGAATCTTGCCATAACGACGGAATACCGCTACCACATCATACTCTGTAGCTTCAAAGGGTACATTTCTGACTTTTACATATGTCACATAGCTGGATACATCATGTAGACATACCTCCACTGCTGTATTCACGGCCATCATGTTCTCTTGGTACGTGTCGACTATGCTTGAGTAAAATCCAGCATTTATGAATTTGATAAAAATCCTCGTTACTCCGTTAACAGCCACACCATACAGCTCTTCACTTGGTATCCCATACACATCATGGATAATCGTAGGGAGTATCACCTGCATTGTAGAACTGCTTAGGGTACCACGTACCAGCTCTATACAGACAGTATTTACACAGCGTCCATGTCTGTCCGCCATTTTGATTGCTGAGATTCACCACCCACCACCAGGGGACAGCAGAGGCAAGCTCAGAATGCCTCCTCTCACCTCAGAGGTCGAGAGACGAATTTCGGTACACTAACTGTCCTCTTCAAGGCAAGCGAAACTGCTGACCTGGAGAGTGTACAAAGAACTTCCACGGCACACATAAGTACGATAAGGCACCTATATTACTGAGAACGGTTGAAGGCCCTTGATTTGTATTCCCTGATCCACCACGAGGCCTGGTCTCAGACCGAGCCGCGGGGGCGTTGAACCCCCCGAAACACTTCCCAGGTAAACTCCAGATACACAAATTGTCGCTTGCCTTATTCAGCAAAAGGAGCACTGCTATTTAATCCAGAATCACAAGCTTTACCTATTCGGCCCGACACACACACACACACACACACATATATATATATATATATATATATATATATATATATATATATATATATATATATATATATGTCGTGCCGAATAGGCAGAACTTGCGATCTTGGCTTAAATAGCAATGCTAATCTTGCCATATAGGACAAGTGAAAATTTGTGTATGCAATAATTTCGCCAAATTTATTCTGAACCTAACGAAAAAAATATATTTCATTGTGTTTGTTTAGTATTAAATTATTGTAAACGTATCTAAATTATATTTAGCTGAGTTAGGTTAAAATAAATTGTGCTTGTTATAATAAGGTTAGGTAAGTTTTCTAAGATTCTTTTGGTGCAAAATTATAAATTTTTACATTAACATTAATGAAAAAAATATATCTTTAAACGTATAAGAGAAAATTTTAGAAAGGACTTAATTTTAAATGAGTTCTTGCTAATTGACCAGTTTTACAAATTCGGCACGACATATATATATATATATATATATATATATATATATATATATATGTCGTGCTGAATAGGCAGAACTTGCGATCTTGGCTTAAATAGCAACGCTCATCTTGCCATATAGGACAAGTGAAAATTTGCGTATGCAATAATTTCGCCAAAATCATTCTGAACCTAACGAAAAAAATATATTTGATTGTGTTTGTTTAGTACTAAATTATTGTAAACGTATTTAAAATATATTTGGTTGGGTTAGGCTAAAATAAATTGCTCCTGTTATAATAAGGTTAGGTAAGTTTTCTAAGATTCTTTTGGTGCAAAATTAAAATTTTTTACATTAACATAAATGAAAAAAATATATTTTTAAACGTGTAAGAGAAAATTTCAGAAAGGACTTAATTTTAAAAGAGTTCTTGCTAATTGACCAGTTTTACATATTCGGCACGACATTATATATATATATATATATATATATATATATATATATATATATATATATATATATATATATATATATATATATATATATATATATATATATATATATAGTATATAATTATGCCAGCATATTATTGTCCACGTATCCTCCTTACAGAAAGAAAGGTCTTACTACAATATATTTTCTTACAACTTTTCTTATGGAATCATAAATCACAAGTAAAAACTCAAAGGCCTTTTGTCATATTGTTTCTTATAAATATATCGATAATAAAACATTAGTTTTTCTCTCGTATCTCACTAGTGTGATATAATTTAAAGAGAACTATATACATGACCTTAATTAAGGTAATTTCATCATTCGCACTAATGAGTGTCAACATAGCCTCACAGTGTTCTTCAGAGCGCCTGGGTGTAATTCACAACAGGACGTGATATAGACGTATGTCTACTTTGAGCACCTTTAACGTTTATCAAAGTAATGAAGCTCTGTTACAACAGAGAGTTCCCGATATGACCTATGGGTTGAAGGCGACCTGCTACTGCAGTAGTGAGGGAGGAGTGACCTGACAAAGTAGGTCAGTTAAGCTGGAGCTGCAGCCGCAGCAAGCAGCAACAAGGCTGCTCCTATATCTTGCCGTCCCCTGGGCCTATCCGAACTCCAGTGATGGCCAAATAGCAAGTACTGCTGCAACAACATGCAAGGAACCTATAGTGACATAAAAACTGACGGTGACGACAACGAAATGGACTAAATATGACAAAAGAGGGACCGGCATTCAAGTACCAGACCTGCTGCCAGACGTGAACCAGACATGAGACGTTTTCCACTACAATGAAATAACTGACCTCCATATCAACTGCACCAGTGTTTAACGGGAAGACAACATGGCAGAAAACCTGATCAACTAAATCTCCAAGGAAATGACAGGTCTGTAGGACTTTTTTCTTCAGTGCCAAACGAGGGAAAGAATTGAGCATTTAAACATGGCTGACCGGCATCCAAACAGCCGCTACTGCCAGACGTACAACTAGCGAAGTGAAATTCTCATCTTTACTGACGTTCATCTGTACTGACAGTAGCATCATATCTGTACCACCATCATATCACCTGTACCAGGGCTAACGAGAGGAAAACACAGGAGACATCGTCAAATCAACAATACAAAACTCCAAGGTTATAGGAGGGTTATCCCTCAGTGACAGTCGTGGGAAAGAAGTGAATAGTTAAACAGTCAAGGTTAATGTTTTAGTAGCTGACCTATATTCAGCTGACCAATGTACAGTGAGAGAATCATAGCAGAAAACGCCAAATATATCTATAAACTCAAGGAAAGTCAGGTTGTAGGTGGCGTTTACTTCCCTCAGTGTTTTAAAAATGGCTGAGTCAGCAGACCAGGTCAGGCAGTCAACAACACGACACAACCCCCGATAAATGAAATTGAGGGGGATTTGGAAGGATAAAACCATTGATTAAATCTTTCTCGTCTACCAGAATGGAAAGGAGTTAGAAGTTAATAGGTGAAGCCGGACTGTGAAGTGAGGCGGGAAGGGGAGTGTGTAATATGGGGTTAACTGAAAGGGGTGTGTGAAGTTAAGGGAAAAGTGAGTAGTGAAGAGGGTTTTGAAGAAGAAAATTTACTAGTAATTCAGTGGTGATTGCTTAAGCAGATACTAGGGTGTACTAGATGACTGGAAAAGAGAAATAAATATTACTGTATATGAGTAAAAGAGCGAAGAGTGAAAATGGCAGGCATTAGGGGGGTACAGGCTGCCATAATTATATTTATCTTTCTTCTTCAGTTCCATGAAGAAAGAAATCGGTCATGGGGGCTGGAAAAGAATGGAGTAACAGCGCCCTGGACAGTAAAAGGCACCTCATGTAAAATGTGTAAGGGGTGGGTGCATGATGGATGTATGTACAATTATAGTAACGGTGCCAGAATTCATTTTGTGTGTAACAAATGCACTTTGGCACAGGTACCCTTTAGCAATGATGACATTGATTTACCTAATTTTAATACAAATGACCCATAGCCAAATATTGATGATTATAATTGTTTTATGAAAACAGGCCTTCACTTTATTCATGTCAACGCAAGATCACTTCTTCCTAAATTGGCAGAGATTAAGATTCTAGCTAACAAAATTAGGGCGGCAGTTATAACCATCTCTGAATCCTGGTTGGATGATAGACTGACGACGAGGTCAAAATAGAAGGTTACAATATAAAACGTTTAGATAGGAACAGAAAGGGTGGTGGAGTATCTGCCTACATTAGAAATGACTTAGCTTACAACCCAAGACCTGATTTAAATAACAATAAACTGGAGATTCTATGGTTTGAAGTGCTGCTTCCCAAGACAAAACCCATCTTAGTAGGAACTAATTACCGCCCTCCTACCCAGGACTAGTTCTTAGAAGACTTTTCCAGAGTCTTGTCCGGACTTGAAAACAATTGTGAGACAATAATACTGGGCGACTTCAATATCTGTTTTCAGCAGCAAAATAACGGGCTTTGCAAAAGGTATAAGCAAATTCTAGGTTTAAATAGTTACTCAACTAATACACCAACCCGGATCACACAGTTCTCAGCCACCCTAATTGACCACATACTTTGTAACCACTCTTGAGAACATTAGTCAGTCAGGCGTCATTACCGCAGGTCTTAGTGATCATTTCATCATTTACTGCACCAGGAAAATCACTAGGGATAGGATAGGCCTACACAGGACAATAAAAATGAGGTCAACTAGAAACTACAGTAAAGAAACACTGGTAAATAGGTTACACAATTGTGACTGGACAGAGATAACAAGTTGCACGGACGCAAACGATGCCTGGGAAAAATTAAAAACAATATTCAGTACCATCCTTGATAATATTGCACCAGTTAAAGAGGTTAGGATTAAACGAAGAACTGAACCCTGGATGACTACTGAGATATTAGATAATATGAAATTCAGAGACCAGCTGCTAAAACGATTTAAAGCAAACAGACAGGATACTGCAGCACTAATGAATTCCAAAGGGTGAGGAACAGAGTACAGAGACTTATAAAAGGAGCAAAGGCAAAGCACTATTGCACAAAAATTGAAGAGTATAAGCATAACCCCAGAAAGCTCTGGCAACAACTAAAACTGTTGGGGAATAGCCATAAGCCAGTAGATAGGTCTAACATAGTACTCACTATCGATAATGAGGTATGCCACGAAACATCTAAGGTGGCAGATTACATTAATTCCTACTACACATCTGTTGCATCAACACTAGTAAGTAAACTACCAGCTGCATCAAATACCTTTAACACAGACTCTGATAAGTTTCAAACATACTATACCAATAAAGGGGTAACCCCGAACAGTTGTCAACTAGTAAGTGTATCTCATGACTTTATTCAAAAAGAACTAAGCTGGTTAAACCCAACTAAGAGCACTGGCCCGGATAACATCCCGTCTAAGTTCCTAAAAGATGGTGCTTCTGAACTGTCAGTCCCTATTGCTCACATAATAAATCTATCAATCACCACTAATACCGTACCGGAGCGGTTCAAGGAGGCCAGAGTTACTCCTATCTTCAAGAAAAATAGTAGGTCTGATGTATGCAACTATAGGCCTGTTAGTATACTCAGTATAATATCCAAAATTCTAGAGAGGGCGGTGTACTCTCAAGTAGTTAAGTACATTAATGACAACAACATTCTCCATAGCTATTATTCGGGCTTTAGAAGATCTTACTCAACCTACACCTCCCTAATTAGTCTGATGGATTACCTGAGAACTGAAATGTCAAAGGGGAACCTCATATGTATGGTAACCTTAGACCTGCAAAAAGCCTTCGATCCTGTCAACCACAATATATTATGTAAGAAACTTCAAGCTATCGGTATAGGTTCTGTAGACTGGTTTAAGTCCTACCTTAGCAACAGGAGACAAATTGTTAAAATCAACAAAACGGAATCAGAACCCCTGCCGATAGCATGTGGAGTTCCCCAAGGTAGTATTCTGGGTCCCTTATTATTCTTATGTTATGTCAATGACATGCCTATCAGTGGCAAGTGCAAACTCCTACTGTATGCAGATGACAGTGCTCTGTTAGTGTCAGGTAAAGACCCACAAGATATAGCTAATGTTTTAACACTGGAACTGGAGTCCTGCAGCAAATGGTTAGTAGACAACAAACTATCATTACACCTCGGGAAAACTGAAGCCATTCTCTTTGGCACGAAACATAAACTGAGAAGGGTAAATAATTTTAATGTCCAGTGTAATGGGGAGCCCATCACTTTGGTTCCATCAGTAAAATATCTGGGAATCCCCTTTGACCCATGCATGTCAGGAGAATTGATAGGGAACAGTGTAGTAAAGAAAGCGAATGCCAAACTGAAGTTCCTCTATAGACAAGCACAGTGTCTACCTACTGAGGCTCGCAGGACCCTATGTCTAGCCCTTATACAATGTCATATGGATTACGCTTGCTCTTCATGGTACTCTGCCTTGACAAAAAAAACTGAAAGATAGTTTGCAAATCACCCAGAAAAAAATCAAAAGATTCATCTTGGGGCTGGGACCAAGAGAACATGTAGGCCAGGATGAATTACAGCAGTTGGATATGCTGAATGTTGAAGACAGAGTAAAACAACTGAAGCTAAATCATGTTTATAAAATTGCTCACGAACAGTGTCCAGAATATCTTGCTGTCAATTTTGTCAAGGTTGGGAACCAAAGCAATCATAGTACTAGGGGGAGAGAGCACAACTTTGTAGTACCCACAGTCATTGGCCAGGCTTCAAACACCTTTTATTGTACAGCAATAAATGAATGGAACAGACTACCCGCACATGTCAAAGCCAGTCATAGCATGAACCAGTTCAAGAAGAGTGCCAAAAGGTGTCTGATGAATGTAGCTACAGAAAGGGAGGGGAATGATTTTCTATTTTTTAGCTAACATACGTGTAAATTTTACCTTATTCCTAGTAATAACCCTCATATTGTAGATAGTCTTAACGACCCTCGTGTAGTAGATAGTCTTAATGACCCTCGTGTAGTAGATAGTCTTAATGACCCTCGTGTAGTAGATAGTCTTAATGACCCTCGTGTAGTAGATAGTCTTAATGACCCTCGTGTAGTAGATAGTCTTAATGACCCTCGTGTAGTAGATAGTCTTAATGACCCTCGTGTAGTAGATAGTCTTTTTAGTATGATAATAAGATGTTATCTTCATTATAGAATAATGAGAAAATATTACCTTTATATTATAATAATAAGGTGAAAGGACCCCAATGGAAATAAGTCACTCTGTCTGACTTTTTTGGGTTATCCCAGGTTCTCTACACATATGTTGCTATGTATGATAATCTATGTAACTGTATTTGTGTATACCTGAATAAACTTACTTACTGATACACACTAAAGCAGCTTGGGTTAACCAGAGACTGGTTGTTACACTAGTGCTTTACAACTCACACTGTTACACCTAACCTAATATATTAAATATTTTTACTACATACGTTATTTAAACATGATTCCATTTGGTAACTTTATATGAGGCCCCAGATAATATTATATAGTCGGACTTGCTTATTTTAGCTACTAATAAGGAAGGTCGCAGTATGATATTAAGTGATACCGGCTCAAAGTAATGTTGAAATTGACTAAGCGTAACAATGTTATTAATTAAATGCTTAGATGTTCATGAATTAGCACTTTCCTATATTAACAATTCAGAAAATGTGTATAAAATCATTGTGAAAGAATGAAACAAGACTTACCGTGAGTGGCAGTGCATATGGGAGTTCCCACTCCCACAGCAACAGCTGTCAGAGTCAACACGTTGATCAGCATCTTGACCTCTTGTAGTGATGCTGTTGATCATTCACTGGGAGACCTGTATGAATCACGTCACATAAGCTGTTGTATTCAAGGGATTAAGTGTTCTAGTCAGTTTTACTATTATTTTCTTGGTTAATATCTTTTGTTTTTGATTTCCAAGACACTTTTTGTGTTGGTCAGGTCCGACCAGGGAACTACAGGACGAATAGTGAGCTTTAAGACGATAAAAAAAACTTTATAGAACACGAGATGTCATAAAAAGACTTTATATAACTTCTATTGAATTGCGTTTTTTCCAGACATTCCCCATGCAATGGGGCTTTTTACATGCACGTGTACGGAATATCAATGGGTTTACCTTTTTACCATTCTTAGCTAATATTTCTCATAGAGTACTTTGAAAGTGAAATCATTGCTAGCAGTGATGACACAGATCACTTGGTTATATTAAGTACATGTGTTCACTCTACTTCCTTCCTCTGCTAATGTATCACAGTTCTTAGATTGTCTTCATTTTGTTTTGAGTAGATATATTAAGTTTAAAGATAAATGTGAAGGAAACAGTCTGCTACTTTTTTTTTGGTGGGGGGGTGTATAACCTTTGTGGTTTAGCGCTCCTTTGTGATTATAATAATTTTTTTTTTGGGGGGGAGGGGGGCACCCAAGTACATGGAAATGCCAAAAATGCGCCTATTTTTTAATGTTTACATAAAAACTACATGCTTTTACTTTAAAAGATGTGTTATTTCG
>NW_027195362.1:57500-65000 GCF_038502225.1 Cherax quadricarinatus
TGTCTTGCTGACAAGTATTCCCTGATCCATTGTAGTGCCTTCCCTGTTATCCCTGCTTGGTCCTCCAGTTTTTGCACCAATCTCTTGTGTGGAACTGTGTCAAACGCCTTCTTGCAGTCCAAGAATATGCAATCCACCCACCCCTCTCTCTCTTGTCTTACTGCTGTCACCATGTCATGTGTGTGTACTCACCTATTTGTACTCACCTATTTGTGGTTGCAGGGGTCGAGTCACAGCTCCTGCCCCCGCCTCTTCGCTGATTGCTACTAGGTCCTCTCTCTCCCTGCCCCATGAGCTCTATCATACCTCGCCTTAAAACTATGTATGGTTCCTGCCTCCACCACATCACTTTCTAGGCTATTCCATGGCCTGACTACTCTATGACTGAAGAAATACTTCCTAACATCCCTTTGATTCATCTGAGTCTTCAACTTCCAATTGTGACCTCTTGTGTCTGTGTCCCATCTCTGGAACATCCCGTCTTTGTCCACCTCGTCTATTCCGCGCAGTATTTTATATGTCGTTATCATGTCTCCCCTGACCCTCCTGGCCTCCAGTGTCGTCAGGCCGATTTCCCTCAACCTTTCTTCATAGGACAATCCCCGTAGCTCTGGGACTAGTCTTGTTGCAAACCTTTGCACTTTCTCTAATTTCTTGACGTGCTTGACTAGGTGTGGATTCCAAACTGGTGCTGCATACTCCAGTATGGGCCTGACGTAGATGGTGTACAGAGTCTTAAACGAATCCTTACTGAGGTATCGGAACGCTATCCGTAGGTTTGCCAGGCGCCCGTATGCTGCAGCAGTTATCTGATTGATGTGCGCCTCAGGAGATATGCTCGGTGTTATACTCACCCCCAGATCTTTTCCTTGAGTGAGGTTTGCAGACTTTGGCCATCTAAACTATATTGTGTCTGCGGTCTTCTTTGTCCTTCCCCAATCTTCATGACTTTGCATTTGGCGGGGTTAAACTCAAGGAGCCAGTTGCTGGACCAGGCTTGTAGCCTGTCCAGGTCTCTTTGTAGTCCTGCCTGATCCTCATCCGATTTGATTCTTCTCATTAACTTCACATCGTCCGCAAACAAGGACACTTCTGAGTCTATCCCTTCCGTTATGTCATTCACATATACCAAGAACAGCACAGGTCCAAGGACTGACCCTTGTGGAACCCCGCTTGTCACAGACGCCCACTTTGACACCTCGTCACGTACCATGACTCGTTGTTGCCTCCCTGTAAAGTATTCTCTGATCCATTGCAGTACCTTTCCTGTTATGTGTGCCTGATCCTCTAGCTTTTGCAGTAACCTCTTGTGAGGAACTGTGTCGAAGGCCTTGCAGTCCAAAAAATGCAGTCGATCCACCCCTCTCTCTCTTGTCTTACTTCTGTCACCTTGTCATAAAACTCTAATAGGTTTGTGACACAGGATTTTCCCTCCCTGAAACCATGCTGGTTGTCAATTATACGCTTGTTTCTTTCCAGGTGCCCCACCACTCTCCTCCTGATGATCTTCTCCATGACCTTGCATACTAGACACGTTAGTGATACAGGTCTGTAGTTTAGTGCCTCATGTCTGTCTCCCTTTTTAAAAATTGGGACTACATTTGCCATCTTCCATACCTCGGGGAGTTGCCCAGTTTCAAATGATGTGTTGAAGATCTTTGTCAATGGTACACACAATGTCTCTGCTCCCTCTTTAAGGACCCACGGAGAGATGTTGTCTGGTCCCACCGCCTTTGAGGTGTCAAGTTCGCATAGCAGCTTCTTCACCTCCTCCTTGGTTATATGTACCTCATCCAGCACTTGCTGGTGCACCCCCCTGCTCTGATTTCCTGGAGTCCTACTGGTTTCCATTGTAAATACTTCTTTAAATCTTGTGTTGAGCTCCTGACATACCTCCCGGTCGTTTCTTGTGAATTCCCCATCACCCTTCCTCAGTCTGATTACCTGGTCCTTGACTGTTGTTTTCCTCCTGATGTGGCTGTACAACAGCTTCGGGTCAGTCTTGACTTTCGTTGCTATGTCATTTTCGTATTGCCGCTGAGCCTCCCTTCTTATCTGTGCATATTCGTTTCTGGCTCTTCGGCTAATCTCTTTATTTTCCTGAGTTCTGTCTTCCGTACCTTTTCCATTCTCTAGTACACCTAGTTTTTGCCTCCCTACACCTTTGGGTGAACCAAGGACTCGTTCTGTTCTTCCCATTATTTCTGTTTCCCTTGGGAACAAATCTCTCCTCTGCCTCCTTGCATTTTGTTGCCACATAGTCCATCATTTCTTGTACTGGTTTTCCTGTCAGTTCCCTCTCCCACTGAATGTCTTGAAAGAAGTTCCTCAAGCCTGAGTAGTTCCCCCTTTTGTAGTTTGGTTTTTCCCACCCTATTCCTGCTGCTCTCTCCACTTGGAGCTCAACTATGTAGTCGAAGCACAGAACCACATGATCACTAGCTCCCAGGGGCCTTTCATACATGATATCCTCGATGTCAGAACTACTCAAGGTGAATACAAGGTCCAGTCTTGCTGGTTCATCCTCTCCTCTCTCTCTGGTAGTGTCTCTAACATGTTGATGCATGAGGTTTTCCAGTACCACATCCATCATCTTGGCTCTCCATGTTTCGGGACCCCCATAGGGCTCCAGGTTTTCTCAGTCAATCTCCTTGTGATTGAAATCACCCATAAATAGTAACTTTGCTCCCCCCGTGTGCGCTCTCCTGGCCACCTCGGCTAGTGTGTCGACCATTGCTCTGTTGCTCTCATCGTATTCTTCTCTTGGCCTCCTGCAGTTCTGTGGTGGGTTGTACATTACTGCAATTATCACCTTATGTCCCTCAGACTGGATTGTTCCTACTAAGTAGTCCCTTTCGCCCGTGCCATCCATTCCTTCCATTTTCTCAAACCCCCACTGGTTTTTAATGAGCAGTGCAACTCCTCCCCCTCTCCTCCCTCTGTCTTTCCTAAGGATTTGATATCCGGTTGGAAACATTGAATCTGTTATTATTCTGGTGAGTTTTGTTTCTGTGAGTGCTATTATGTCTGGAGATGTCTCCTTGATTCTTTCGTGCCACTCCTCATACTTATTTGTTATTCCATCTGCATTTGTATACCACACCTTCAACTTCTTTTCTAAGATTGTGGTCAGCGAGGTGTATTGGGGTTGGGGAAGTGGGAGACCTGATAAGGAACTAAGGGTGGTTGCTGTGGGGGTGGAGTTTGTAATGCAGTGGGTGGGGGCATTGTATGTGGCATGGGTGTTTTGATTTAGAGTGTTTGGTTGCACTGGGGTTGACCTGATTGGGAGGCTTCTATAGGAAGTTGTGAGGGAGGCTGCATTTGATCTTCCTGTGTCTGGGATCTGCTGTCTGTCTTCTCCATCCCCTCTCTTTCCTCCTTTCGCCTTTGTACCATCTCTCTCTGTTTCTGCCCTTCTGCTTGTGTTCTGTCGTGGTCAAGATACATCTTCCTGTATGCCGGCATGTCCCTTAATCGCGCTTTCTCCTGCAGGATCCTGTTCCGAGTCGATTCTGCCTTGAAGGTCACTTTCACTGGCTGGGTTCTTTTTTTTACATACCCCCCTATTCTCCGAAAATTTTCCAGCTGGGTCATGTCGTCTTCTCCTATTGCTTTCATGATTCTTTCAATTGCTTTTTTTCCCCTTGTTTTCTGGCTTCATATGTTTCCCCTTCAACTTCCTGGAGCCCATACACAAAGACTGACCTCACCCTTTCATTCTCTCACTGCATATCCCTGTGTATCCTCTCATTCAATTTGATTTCCTCCATTGCAGCTTTCCTTTCTTCAGTTTCACTAGCTAATGTACTTGGGCTCAGTGGCCTATCATTTTCCCTTCTCGGCTTTCCCTGGGCTCTGATGTGGTCTGTTAGGGCCTCCACATATAGCTTAGGTCTTTCATTTACTACATTCTCCACTGATTGAGCTTCTACATGGTGTTTTGCTCCTTCTTTCCCTACAGTCCCCTTATTTGTGACTGAGGTAGCATTCTCTGTTGTCATTCCCAAAATGTTCTTTAGTTCTTTAGGCTGTTTCAGATTTTTCAATTCCTCTTCTAAACTCTGTATCCTAGCCTCTGCTGCTTTGACTTGCACCTCCCACTTCCTGCTTTCCATGTCTATCCTCTCTTCCATTCTCATGCTAAGTTCTTCTAGTTTCTTTTCCCATTCATGTTCCCTTTTTGTGAGCTTTGCTGCCCAATCTTCCTTTGCAGTTTCCTCCTCCTGTCCCTTGGTTTTTCTTGTCGCTCTCTGGCAACCCATTTTTGTTTTATCCTGATTGCCTCAGAGTGGGAAACCTATGTAATTCTGTATGTTAGGTTAGTATTGTGTATGTCAGAGTGTGGAGGGGGAGGGAGGTAGAGGAGGAACTGTGGCTATGTGGGAGATTAGTGGGAAGGGGGAGTGGGAAGGAGAGTGAAGCAAGTGGGAGAGGGAGAGGGGGAAGGTGGGAGTGGTGGGAAGGGGGAGGGTGAAAGAGGGAGGGGAGGGATCAGGTGAAGGAGTGAGTTGTCGGTGGGGGAGGGGGGGAGTGTATGTGTGTTGGGGGGGGTGTGGGGGTGTGTGGGGGGGTGTGGATGTGTGTGGGTGTGTGTGGGTGTGTGTGGATGTGTGTGGGTGTGTGTGGGTGTGTGTGGATGTGTGTGGGGGTGTGTGGGTGTTTGTGGGGGTGTGTGGGTGTGTGTGTGTGGGTGTGTGTGGGTGGGTGGGTGTGGGTGTTCGTGCGCACACTAGGCTACGCTACTCTTTTGAAGATCATAAACATTTTTTCACAATCAATTCCTTATTAATATACACTAATATATGCTATATAATATTAATTGTGTACACTTGTGTTTGTGTGTACACTTGTGTTTGTGTGTGTGTGTGTCTTTACTAGCTTGTCGTTCTTTGAAAAAGAGAGGGGGGGGGAGGGTCAGGTTAACACTATTTGTTATTGTTGTTGTTTCACCGGTACTCTCCCGGCCCAGATCTCCGCACACTAGGCTACTTTACTTTTTGAAGATTATAGGATTATTTTTTCTCACTCAATTCCTTATTAATATATACTGTTTATTATAACAATAATTACGGGTGCACACGTGTGTTTGTATGTGCGTACTTGTTTACTAGCTTGTCCCTCAGAAAAACGGGGGGGAGGGGGGGCCGGGGTCACTAGGCGACACAACTCTTCTGGAGTTTACCTGGCGATATTTAGATAATTTACTAACCACTATCTATCTCCTGGTACTGAAATAGGGAGAGAGAGATGGTATAGCATACAACCAGCAGGGCGAGACACTGAGACTTTAGACACTAACCAAAATTAACCACAAATAGGCAAGTGATGTCTGCACAACAATGGCCCCTCAAGTAAGGTTCCTTGATGTTGGTGAGGGGCTCTTGATTTAGGGAATTGGATCTGTGCTCCAATTCCCCGAATTAAGCCTGAATGCCTTCCACATCCCCCCCCCCCAGGCGCTGTATAATCCTCCGGGTTTAGCGCTTCCCCTTTGATTATAATAATAATATTAATGCACAACAATGGAGGTTCCTGCTGGTCGGCTGCTGTCAACTCCTTCAATTTTGTAACTCCTTCAGGAACTTTATCATGCATTCAAGTTTTTATTTTATTTTTCTTTTAAGACTTGGTATTCCCTCTTTTTTCTTTAGTACAGTATTATGGTCATAACAAGTCTGATGATGTTAGCTACCTTCACAACACCAACAGCTGGGGATTGACTAATTTTTTCTTACTTCAGTATTTACTTTATCACTCTTTTATGACCTATCACTACACTGCTGTTATAACCAACTAACATATGTATTTGTTAATATTTCAGATCACACCGTTAACCCAATTAACTGTTTGGATATTTTGTGTCAACACTGCAGCCAGCAGCCTGATCAGCTGACTGCTACCCTCCCTCACTCACAATTCATTCAAATCTAAATTGTAAAAATTCTTGATCTTATCACATTATTCGCACTCTTGAAAGCTATTACACTCTTGTAGGTATGTTCACTGATTCACTCACGTACGATGACCGCTAATAATATCTTAGGACAGCCACTAGAACGCTATATCCTGGGAGCACTATTCAGCGATACTGCTTCACGTGTGTACTCACCTAGTTGTACTCACCTAGTTGAGGTTGCGGGGGTCGAGTCCGAGCTCCTGGCCCCGCCTCTTCACTGATCTCTACTAGGACACTCTCCCTGAGCCGTGAGCTTTATCATACCTCTGCTTAAAGCTATGTATGGATCCTGCCTCCACTACATCGCTTCCCAAACTATTCCACTTAATGACTACTCTGTGGCTGAAGAAATACTTCCTAACATCCCTGTGATTCATCTGTGTCTTCAGCTTCCAACTGTGTCCCCTTGTTACTGTGTCCAACCTCTGGAACATCCTGTCTTTGTCCACCTTGTCAATTCCTTTCAGTATTTTGTATGTCGTTATCATGTCCCCCCTATCTCTCGTGTCCTCCAGTGTCGTCAGGTTGATTTCCCTTAACCTCTCCTCGTAGGACATACCTCTTAGCTCTGGGACTAGTCTTGTTGCAAACCTTTGCACTTTCTCTAGTTTCTTCACGTGCTTGACTAGGTGTGGGTTCCAAACTGGTGCCGCATACTCCAATATGGGCCTAACGTACACGCTGTACAGGGTCCTGAATGATTCCTTATTAAGATGTCGGAATGCTGTTCTGAGGTTTGCTAGGCGCCCATATGCTGCAGCAGTTATTTGGTTGATGTGCGCTTCAGGAGATGTGCCTGGTGTTATACTCACCCCAAGATCTTTTTCCTTGAGTGAGGTTTGTAGTCTCTGACCCCCTAGACTGTACTCCGTCTGCGGCCTTATTTGCCCTTCCCCAATCTTCATGACTTTGCACTTGGTGGGATTGAACTCCAGGAGCCAATTGCTGGACCAGGTCTGCAGCCTGTCCAGATCCCTTTGTAGTTCTGCCTGGTCTTCGATCGAGTGAATTCTTCTCATCAACTTCACGTCATCTGCAAACAGGGACACCTCAGAGTCTATTCCTTCCGTCATGTCGTTCACAAATACCAGAAACAGAACTGGTCCTAGGACTGACCCCTGCGGGACCCCGCTGGTCACAGGTGCCCACTCTGACACCTCGCCACGTACCATGACTCGCTGCTGTCTTCCTGACAAGTATTCCCTGATCCATTGTACTGCCTTCCCTGTTATCCCTGCTTGGTCCTCCAGTTTTTGCACCAATCTCTTGTGTGGAACTGTGTCAAACGCCTTCTTGCAGTCCAAGAAAATGCAATCCACCCACCCCTCTCTCTCTTGTCTTACTGCTGTCACCATGTCATAGAACTCCAGTAGGTTTATGACACAGGATTTCCCGTCCCTGAAACCATGTTGGCTGCTGTTGATGAGATCGTTCCTTTCTAGGTGTTCCACCACTCTTCTCCTGATAATCTTCTCCATGATTTTGCATACTATACATGTCAGTGACACTGGTCTGTAGTTTAATGCTTCATGTCTGTCTCC